>NW_027514417.1:900000-1140573 GCF_048772815.1 Callospermophilus lateralis
AGATTAGCAAATTTTTCACAAGATTGCAACAGAGTTTTGTTAAGCATACAGAAAAATATGAAGTGATAAGTACCTATTTAATTAACCTTTCACTACCGACTATTTCTTTTTGACTGGATGTTCTCTTCTACTTTCAATCATCCAAGGTACAAGGTCCTATGCCATTGTATATCGATGTATCTGAGACATCTGTGCAAAACATAATTCAACAATGCCTATCCCAATCAAGGCCCCAATGCCTTTCTGGGCTTCAAATCTTACTTAGATTTCTATTTTCATACATTCATTTCACCTATATATTCTTATACATATCGCAGGTTCCTTATACCATTATTCATATAGCAGAATGATTTCTAACCCACACCGAACATGTTATTAATCATAACCATAAACTGTTCCCTCAATCTAATTTTACAAAAGAGCAGGGAAAGAGTTGTTCATGCAATACAGGAATGTAGGGGATATTAGACCTAATGAGAACCTCAAAGATCCCTGCAAAAATGATCCCTGGAGAAGATATAGGCAGCTATGAAGGACCTGAGTGAGCAAAAGTCATCTTCCATGGCAAACAACATGGTCAGGATAAAGGGTTATGTCTGAATCAGCTTCTCTTCTTAATGTAGAGAAGATGGACCAAACCAGGACTGTGTGGAGATCTGTTCATGGGTGACTATGGTTGATATATCATTCTAAATTGTGAATGTGTCACAGGAAGTAGGGGCAGCCTCCATATAATGGGACCCTTGAAATCAACAGTTTGGATAAATTTGTTGCCAAGAAAGTGACCTCATTCAGTTCCTGAAGGAAGTGACCTCACCTCACTTGCTGGGTGATGGAACTCTCTGAACTTGGGATCCAGGAAGCCAGGCACCCAGAGCCAGTCCCAGTACCAGTCCCAGTTGTCTCACTTCTTTGGATTTACCAAGGACAGAGTCAGTCTTTCTTGGTACTTACAGATGTGAGGAAGGCCAAATGCAAGAAAGCTCTAAAGTGGGGCTTTACCTGAGAAAGCAGGTAGTGGCTCACCAGTGGCTCCTAACAACTTCACAGTGTTGGCCAAGGAGGCCAGATCTTAGGACAAGCCATTTCGGGGGAACATTGTATGCCCCACCAATCAGAGGACACTCCAGATAGTCACAGACCTACTAGGGGTAAGAAGGTGCCTTTGTGGGTGTGGTTGTGGGTTTGTGGTTTTGTCTCATGTTCTGAGAATAGGTACTAAAGTCGGTTTGTTTGGTTTGGAGTGGACTGTTACTAGAAAGTTGTTTGACAAGGCGAGTATTTCTATGTCTGTGTATCCCAGTGTGTCTGTGGTTGTAGACATTAGAATAGATAAAGCATCAATGGATGTCTCCTGTCTATTAGAAAGCTTCCCAGCATTCATCCTTCCCCATTTAAAATGGACTGTAGCTTACCTTATTGGTTGGCAACCAGAGATAACTTCCTAAGTTTTCCTGTTTTCTTCCTGAATTCTGGCCACTCTCCAGAATAGGCCCATGGTTTTGTGTCCAAGATATATACCACCTCCAAGCTCTGTGACATGGCCATGAACTGGATAGCTGAAGGGAATGACGAGCATCTCAGAAAACTCAGATATCAATGTGACCAGGAGAGTCTCAGTGGAGAAACTCTGCTTTGGGCTTTTTGCTTACCTATTTTTCTTTTGACCTGAATGTCAGGAAGGTCTTTGACTCAGGCTACCCCTTTGTGAAGCCTGAAGAAAAGAGTTTTCAAATAAAAAAGAATGGGCATACCTATGGCTCTTTGCTTAATTTCTTTGAAAGGGATGTGTCTGAATCAGCCCTTTCGCCCTGTGTGAGGCTGTGGCTTAGATTTTCAGCACCTGATGGATCTACAGAAAGTTCCCATGTGTGCATCGAAAACCAAAATGGCCAAAAGAGCAGTAATTGTGATGAAGTCTCTCGCCTTCCTCTGTAAGGTTCTTGACCTCAATCAAGTAAGAATAGGAATGATTTGCATCAAATGAGTACTTCAAAACCTACAGAGGCTAGGCCATAGGTGCCTGGGTTTTCTCATGACTCCAATTCACATAAAGAATCTAAACCCCACAGGCAGTGGCCTCAAATTGGTAAAGTGGAGCAGTATTAAGGTCAGGCCTATTTGTTCACTCTTAGTTCGCAGGAAGTGTGTCCAGGCCACCCTGACTTTAGGCAAATGAGGGGCAAGGGAGATTATTTTGTACACTGTCTTGGTCTGCGCCCTCATGGAAACCTCCAGCCAGAGTTTATGATGAGTGTCTATGTGGTAGAACATGAGCGCCATGTGGGAGTGTTTTGGTTTTAATTGAGGTCATTTGTGTGGCTGTTGGACGAGATGACTGGGTCCACCTGGGTTTGAACTCTGGTGTAATTCCCCTTAGAGACTGAGTTCTGGAACTGACCTCAGAGAAGTATTGCAATAAATAGTCTTGGGATTTTAGGAGGCCACACATGAGAATCGCCCTTGGAAACTGAGATCTAGGCCCAGGATCGCTTCCAACAGAGCTCAGGGAATCTAAGCCAGGATATCACATGATTTTATTCTTAAAGACTTCGTAGCCATACTTGAGAGTCTAAAGACACATGGAACTCACTTTGTACACCTCAATGGGCCTGGCTTCATGTGACCACTTGGCCACCTTTTGGGAAGGCTTGCCTGTGAGTGTTCTCCAGAGCTTTCTTTGAAATGAGCTTCCTCACCATTCAATGGTTCCTGAATTAATTGAAACCCACAGTGACTCCAACTTCATCCTTGAAAAATGGCTACATAAATACCTTGAAATTTTTGAAATTCCCATGACCAGGTGGCACTGGAGAACATTTGGATATCCTTTTGCTGATCATGAGTGTACCAGACAGTGCCTTGATTCACTGGGTTTCGTGAAACTGGTGTAGAACAGAGATGCCAGTAAGTTGGAGCCTGCTGAGTAGTGGACATAGAGCAGTGGACTGTAGGTGTGTGAATAAATATTTTTGGTAGGACCACCTGGATCTGCCTTTGGCTTCCAAAAGCCTTGTGACTGACAAGGTGCAGGCAGCAGACCCTTATATGTAAAGGCATGTTGTTATATGCAGAGGTTTCAGGGTAATGTTCAGAGTCAGGTTGCTATAGTCAAGGGGGAAAGTATTGTTGGATAGAAGCCTGGTTCGTACATTCTCTTGGAGACCCTGATCAACCACACGTGACAGAACTCCCTCCAGCATTGTGTCCCAGTTGTACTCCTTGTATTTCATGAAACCAATACCAAACTGCCAGTGCAACTGCAAGAAACACCAGGAAAAATGGAGGATGACCAAATGGCTTCACAGACTACATGGGAAGACACTTACCTCCCAGTGGCCACAGTTTATCTACAAAAAGAGAATTCAGAACTTCTGCCTCATGTTCATTAGAAAATAAGGAACCATGTCCTTCAGGTCACATAGATGCAGACACAGGTTTGATGGTGTCACTCCAAAACCAAGCTAAATCGTGTGAAAATTACATATATTTCATGTGCCCAACCTTAGAGGAAGTTTCTCAAGAAGTCTTTAGGCCAGCAGAGTTCTATGTTTCTGGAGTGTTTACCCTCTCCCTTACTTTTGGAAATTGTTCTACCACCTCCAGTGTTGTGAACTCCTGAACAATTTTTATTCCACATATGTATTTACAGATTTTCTAACTCCTCTCCTCTAATTGTGTCTTACTTGGATCGATGGTTGTGTCAAGGCTTTGTTCTGAATGAGAGTGGGAAGAATTTTGTGTAGCACATGTTTGCATGCACATTAGATTCATTTTCCTATTTTCCATTTGAAATACTGAATCCCTGACACTAACCAATACCCTACTAGACTCTGACTACTAATCCTAATATTATGGAGAAAAAGAAACGTAACTGAATAGAAATGCAAGCCTTTCATATGAAGCATGGTGTATACTTGGATTTGCCTTCTGCTTTATCAAGAGGATGTATTATAAATCTAGTCAACTTTTTTTGTAATATTTCTTCATGAGTTCTTAAAGTTAACACATATGAAAATTCCTGTCTCCCTTTCTCTGAAGCCTATTCAGCACATGTATCTTTTTATGCATATATAGTATCCTACCTGATATCACACGTACATTCTTGTGAGCTCACTGACTTTGGTATATAAAAATTGTGAGAAGAGATGACTCCCCCTAAATACTGATGGAACTCAAAATTCAACCTATGGGTGAGCTTTCTAGTGAAAAACATTAGACATAATTAACATAAATCCATGATCAACAAAATGAATATTTTTGGATATGTGGATGAATTATAATTCATGATGAATTTCGATTGGCATATATATTGCTGCATATCAATGTGTGTGCGTGTTTGTGTGTGTGTGTGTGTGTGTATATATATATATATATATATATATATATATATATATATATATATATATATTCTCCAGATTTTCCAAAATATGAAATATGTGTGTCTTATTATACACTCCTTAAATTAATTCATGTTCCTGTATGTGTATTTATTAACAACATTTCACAAGATTAATCTCAGAAATACTCAACCACCTGAAATACATATTGGTTTTCTAGTACTGAAAACTAATTTCAGTGATAGGTGCTTAGAAATCCTAATATTTCTACAGTAACTGACCCAGTTTAACATCAATGCAAGTAGATTCTAATGGAACATGATGTGTATTTTGATGTTCATTTTTATTCAACATTTGTACATTACAATTTCTTCAGTTTATGGACATCATAAGATATACTTTCTTATCCACAAGTTCACAAATGTATAGGTATTTATAGGCATTTGGTTTACTTTCAATCACTTCCTACTTCAGAACACATGTATTTCTCCATGTTGCTTTACTGGTCTTTTCACTAGGCTTATTTCAAAACACATTATTTTCGATTGCATGATCATTTTTGAAACAAAACTCACACACTCTTCATGATAAACTGTAACCAGAATATTACCATTTGATATATAACTCGTTTGAATGAATGTATATATATAAGATTTCCTATATATTTTCAGAGGTAAATTCAATCCATTATTTAAACTTGGAACCAGTTATATACTTTATTCACAATATGGTCTATTCATGCATCATCTCTATAATCATCAACACGGGGGTACACCTATTTGTATTCTCAGTACTAATTTATAAGTTTTCAGAATTTTGCTCCCCGTAATGGTGGAAGAAATACTCATGTCACCTGATCTACATATACATTTTATCACAGTAGTATTCTGGACACAAAATGCACACGTCACACTTATGATTGTGCCAAAGCCTAAATGGAAAGTGAACATGGATTACTAAAAACATGCATGTCCATTTTGCCTAATGCTCTCAAATATCAATCCTATTGGTGAGTACATATTTGTTTCTAAGATAATATATTCAACCTCAACCCTCTTGAAAATATCTAATACTATCACTGACTTTATACTTTGCATGATTTCCAAATGTCCCTATTGATATCTGCTTTCCTACATATTTTCCCCAGTTCATCATTGTGATGGTCTCTTCACATGTGCTGACATTCACATTCACTCTCTAACTGAAACCCTATTGTTAAAGAACTTTTTTTCCAATTCCTAGACTCACTCTTCTTCTTAAACATACTGACCATCTTCCTAATCCTACAGACTATCCCTTTTTGACTGGATGTTCTCTTCTACATTCAATCATCCGAGGTACCCGGTCCTATGCCATTGTGTATCGATTTATCTGAGACCTCGGTGCAGAACATAATTCAAGCTAATTATCTCAATCAAGGGCCCAATGCCTTCCTAGGCTTCAAATCGTTCCTAGATCTCTGTTCTCATACATATATTTCACGTCTATATTCTTCTAAATATCACAGATTCCCAATACCATTATTCATCCAGCAGAATGATTCCTAACTCAAATCAAACATGCTTTTAACCCTAACCATACACTGTTCACTCTATCTCACTTTACAGAAGAGCAGGGACAGAGTTGGTCTTACAATACAGGAAGCTAGAGGATCTTCCACCAGCTGAGAACCTCAGAAGTCCATGCAGAAATAATCCCTTGAGAAGATGTAGTCAGCTATGAAGGACCTGAGAGAGCAAAAGTCATCTTGCATGGCACACAACCCGGTCAGGATGAAAGGATGTGTCTGAATCAGCCTCTCTCTTTTTAATGTAGTGAAGAAGGACAAAACCAAGCCTGGGTGGAGAGCTGTCCCCAGGTACTTATGGTTTCTATACCATTCTAACTTGTGAAAGTGTCACAGGAAGTAGGCAAAGCCTCGATCTCAGAGAGCATACGAAGCAACTGTTAGGACAAAGTGGTGGCCAAGGCAGTGACCTCATTCAGTTCCTGAAGAAAGTGACCTCACCTACTTCCTTGGTGATGACACTCTCTGAATTTAGGATCCAGGAAGCCAGGCCCCCATTACCAGTACCAGTCCCAGTCCCAGTGAGCTCACTTGTTTGGATTTACCAAGGAGAGAGTCAGTCTTTCTTGGGACCTACTAATGTGAGCGTGGCCAAATGCCAGGATAGCTCTTAAGAGGGGCCTTTCCTGAGAGGACAGAAAGTGGCTCACCGCTGGCTCCTGACAACTTCACAGAGTTGTCAAAGGAGACCAGATCTATGACAGGAAATGCCATTGTTGAGAAATATGGCCTACCAGTCAGAGGACACTCCGGATAGTCACAGACCTACTTGGGGGAAAAGGTGCCTTGGTGTGTGTGGACGACAGTTTGTGGTTTTGTCTCATGTTCTGAGAATAGGTAAAAAAAAAATGTCGGTTTGTTTGTTTTGGAGTGGAATGTTTCTAATAAGTCTTTGACAAGGCGAGTGTTTCTATGTCTGTGTATCCCCCTGTCTCCATGGTTGTAGACATTAGAAAAAAGAATGCCACAATGGGTGTGTCCTGTCTAGGACAAAGCTTCCCAGCATTCATCTTGCCCAATTTATGAATGGACTGCAGCTTGCCTTATCCATGGGCAAGACCTACTATGATCCTAAATTCCTGTATTCGTCCTGAATTCTGGCCACTCTCCATAATAGTCTCATGGTTTTGTGTCCAAGATATGTATCACCTCAAAGCTCTGTGACATGGCCATGTACTGGATAGCTGAAGGGAATGGCGAGCATCTCAGAAAACTCAGATATCAGTGTGACCAGGGAGTCTCAGTGGAAAAACCCTGCTTTGGGCCTTTTGCTTACCTATTCTTCTGTTGTCCTGAATGTCAGGAAGGTCTTTGCCTAAGGCCAACCCTTTGTGAAGCCTGATGAAAACAGTTTTCAAATGGAAATGAATGAGCGTCACCTGTGGCTCTTTGCTTAATTGCTTTGGAAAGGTATGTGACTGAATCAGCCTCCTGGCCCTGTGTGAGGCTGTGGCTTAGATTCTCTGCACGTAATCGATCTAAAGAAAGATCCCATGTGTGCATCCAAAACCAAAATGGCCAAAAGAGCAATCATTGTGGATTAAGTCTCTCACCTTCCTCTGTAAGGTTCCTGAGTTACATCAGTGTGAATAGGGATCCTTTGGGTCAAATGAGTTCTTCAAAGCCCTGCAGATTCTAGCCCATAGATGCTTGGGTTTTCTCATGACTCCAATTCAAATAAAGAATCCAAACCCCACAGTCAGTAGGCCTCAGATTGGAGAAGTGGAGCAGTATTAAACACAAGTCTATTTGATCACTCCTGGTTCACAGGAAGGGTGTCCAGACCACCCTGACTTTAGGCAAATTAGGGGCAAGGGAGCTTTTTTTGGACACTGTCTTGGACTGCGCCCCTCATGGAAACTTCCAGGCACAGGTTATGATGAGTGTATATATAGAAGAAGATGAGTGCCATGTGGGAGTGTTTTGGTTTTAATTGTGGTCATTTGTGTGGCAGTTGGAAGAGATGCCTGGGTCAACCTGTGCTTGAACTCTGGTGTGATTCCAATTAGAGACTGAGTTCTGGAACTGACCTCAGAGAAGTATTGCCATAAATTATGTTGGTATTTTAGGAGGCCACACATGAGATTTGCCCTTGGAAACTGAGATCTACGCCCATTTTGGCTTTCCACAGATCACTGGGAATCTCAGCAAGGATATCACATGATTTTATTCTGAAAGTCTTGGCATGTATAGTTGAGAGTCTTAACACATATGTACCTCACATTGTAGACCTCAATGGCCCTGGCTTCATGTGACCTTTTGGCAACTCTTTGGAAAGCCTTGCCTGTGAGAGTTCTCCAGAGATTTTATTGCAATGAGATTCCTCACTATTTACAGGTTCCTGTATAAATTGAAACCCCCAGTGCCTCCAACGTTATCCTTGAAAAATGGCTAGATAAATATCATGAAATTTTTAAAATTCCCATGACCAGGTGGCACTGGAGAACCTTTGGATGTCCTGTTGCTGATCATGAGTGTACCAGACCCTGCCTTAATTCACTGGGTTTCATGAAAATGGTGTGGAACAGAGATGCCAGAAATTTGGACCCTGTCGAATAGGGGGCCTAGAGCAGTGGAGTGTAGGTGTGTGAAAAAACATCTGTGGTGGGGCCACGTGGATCTGCCATTGGCTTTCAAATGACTTGTGACTGACATGGTGAACCCAGCAGACCCTTATATGTAAAGGCATCTTGTTATATGGAGAGGGTTCAGGGCAATGTTCAGAATCAGGTTGCTTTGGTCAAGGTGGAAAGCTATGTGGATAGAAGCGTGGTTGGTGCATTCTCCTGCAGACCCTGACCCACCACACGTGAGAGTCCTCCCTCCAGAACTGTGTCCCAGTTGTACTCCTTGTATTTCGTGAAGCCAACACCAAACTCCCAGGGCAGCAGTAAGAAACACCATGAAAAGTGGAGGATGACCAAATGGCTTCACAGTCCACACAGGTAGATACTTAGACACCAGTGGCCACAGTTTCCTAAAAAGAGAAAATTAAGAACTGCTGCCTCATGTTCACTAGAAAATAAGGAAGCATGTCCTCCATGTCACATAGATGCAGACCCAGAATTGGTAGTCTCACTACCAAGGACTCTAAAACTCCTGACAACAACGTATATTTCAAGGGCCCAACCTCAGAGGCAGTTTATCAAAAAGTAATTAGGCCAGCAGAGCTCCAAGTTTGTGTAGTGTTTACCCTCTCCCTTACTTTTGGAAACTGTTCTACCACCTCCAAGTTTGTGTACTCCTGATCATTTTCCTTTCCACATATGTAATCACAGATTTTCTAACTCTTCTCCACTAATTGTGTCTTAGTTGCTGCGAAGGTAATGTGAAGGCATTGTTCTGGATGAGAGTGGGAAGATTTTTGTGTAGAACATAATTGCATACACATTAGATTCATTTTGCTATTTTCTATTAGAAATACTGAATCCCTGACACTAACCCATAACCTACTAGACTCTGACTACTAATCCTAATATGAGAAAAAGAAACCTAACAGAATACGAATACAGGCCATTCATAGGAAGCATGGTGTATACTTTAATTTGCCTTATGCTTTATCAATGGTATGTGTTATAAATCTAGTCAATTTTTATTTGTAATATTTCTCCATGAGTTTTTAAAGTTAACCCATTTGTAAATTTCTGTCTCCCTTTCTCTGTAGCCTATTCAGCACATGTATTATTTTAGGCATATTTAGAATCCTACCTGGTATCACATGTACATTCTTGTGAGCTCACTGATTTTGGAAGATACAAATTGTGAGAAGAGATCACTCCCCCTAAATACTGATGGAACTGGAATTCAACCTGAGGGTGAATTTCCTAGAGGAACAACATAATACATAAATCCATGTTCATTAAAATGAATATATTTGGATATGTGGATGATATATATTTCATGATGAATTTTGATTGTCATATATATTGCTACATTTTAATGTCTTTGAATGTGTGTTTCTATCTATGTATCTATCTATATATCTATTTCTCTCTCTCTCTCTCTCTCTCTCTCTCTCTGTATATATATATATATATATATATATATATATATATATATATATATCTCCAGATTTTTCAAAATATGAAATATATGTGTCTTATTATACACTTCCTAAATTCACTCATGTTTCTATATGTGGATTTATAATCAACATTTCACAAGATTTTTCTCAGAAATATTCATCCACCTGAAATACATATTTATTACCTAGTACTGAAAACTAACTTCGGTGAATGGTGCTTACAAATCCTAATATTTCTACAGTAACTGACCCAGTTTAACATGAATGCAAGTAGAACCCTATGGGACATAATGTATATTTGAAGGTCATTTATATTCAACACTTGTACATTACTATTTCTTCAGTTTATGGACATCAAAGGATATATCATTTCATCCACAAGTTCAAAAATTTGTAGGCATTTGGTTCACTTTCAATCACTTCCTGCCTCAGAACACATGTATTCCTCCATGTTTCTTGACTGGTCTTTTAATGAGACTTCGTTCCAAACACATTATTTTCAATTTCCATAATCATTTTTGAAGCAAAACTCACACACTCTTCGTGATAAACCATAATGCTAATATCAAAATTAGATGTATAACTGGTTGGAAGGAATGTACATATATCAATATAAGATTTTCTATATATTTTCAGATATCAATTCAATCCATTATTTAAAGTTGGAACCAGCTATGTTATTTATTTACAGTATTTTCCATTATGGCATCTTATCCATATTCATAGACACAGGGTACACCTTTTGTATCCCCAATACTAAAGTATAAGTCTTTAAATTATTGCTTCAGAAACGTTGGAAGAAATACTCTACTCACCTGATATACATATACATTTCATCTCAGTGATATTCCTGACACAAAATTCAAGGGTCACACTTATGATTGTTCCAAAGCCTAAATTGAATGTGACCATGTATTACTAAAAACATTCATGTCCTGGTTCTCTAATGCTCTCAAATATCATTCCTATTGGTGACTACATATTTGTTTCTTCCTAAGATTATATATTCAACCTCAACCCTGTTAAAAATGTCTTTTCCTGTCACACACTTTGTACTTTGCCTGATTTCCTAATGTCTCTATTGATACCTGCTTTCCTACACCTTTTTTCCAGTTCATCATTGTGAATGACTCTTCAGATTTGCTGACATTTACATTCAATCTCTAATAAAACCCCTTTGCTAAAGAACTTTTTGTCCAACTCCTAGACTCAATAAAATGGGTTGCTCAAAGCCCTGCAAAAGGTAGCCCATAGGTGGTTGTGTTTTCTCATGACTCCAATTCACATAAAGAATCTAAACCCCACAGTCAGTAGGCCTCAAATTGGAGAAGCGGAGCAGTATTAACGGCAGGCCTATTGATCACTCCTGGTTAACAGGAAGGGTGTCCAGGCCACCTTGACTTTGGGCAAATGAGGGGCAAGGGAGCTTGTTCTGGACACTGTTTGGGCTGTGCCCATCATGGAAAGCTCCAGCTAGAGGTTATAATGAGTGTCTATATGTAAACAGATGAGGGCCATGTGGGAGTGTTTTGGTTTTAATTGTGGTCATTTGTGTTGTGGTTGGAAGAGATGACTGGGTCCACCTGGGGTTGAACTCTGGTGTGATTCCCCTAAGATACTGAATTTTGGAAATGACCTCAGAGAAGTATTTCCATTAATTGTGTTGGGATGTTAGGAGGCCACACATGAGCGTCGCCCACGCATGAAAGTAGGCCTCAAATTGGAGAAGCATAGCTTTTTGTCCAAATCCTTTACTCATTCTTCTTTCTAATCCTACAGTCTATATTCCTAATCCTACTGACTATACCTGTTTGACTGGATGTTCTCTTTGACATTCAATCATCCAAGGTACAAGGTCCTGTACCATTGTATATCGATTTATCTGAGACAACTCTGCAGAACATAATTCAAATCTAAGTATCACAATCAAAGGCCCAGTGTTCTTCTGGGCTTCAAATCTTACCTAGGCTTCTGTTTGCATACTTATATTTCACCTATATATCCACGTTAAGTAAAATGAATATTTTTGGTCCTGTGGATGATATATATTTCATGATGAATTTTCTACTCACCTAATATACATATACATTTCATCTCAGTAATATTCCTGACACAAAATGCAAGGGTCACACTTATGATTGTACCAAAGCCCAAATTGAATGTGACCATGTATTACTAACAACATCCATGACCTGGTTCCCTAATGCTCTCAAATATCATTCTTAATCGTATAATAAGACTACATATTTGTTTCTTCCTAAGATTATATATTCAACCTCAACCCTGTTAAAAATGTATTTTCTTATCACACACGTTGTAATGTACCTGATTTCCTAATGTCTCTATTGATATCTGCTTTCCTACACCTTTTCTCCAGTTAATAATTGCGAATGACTCTTCACATGTGCTGACATTGACATTCACTCTCTAACTGAATCCCCATAGCTAAAAAACTTTTCGTCCAAATGCTTTACTCCCTATTCTTTTGAAACCTACGAACTATCTTCCTAATCCTACCGACTATCCCTGTTTGAGTGGATGTTCTCTTCTACATTCAATGATCCAAGGTACAAGGTCCTAGGCCATTGATTATCTATTTATCTGAAACATCTGTGCAGAACGAAATTCAAAGCTAAGTATACCAATTGAGTGCCCAATAACCTTCTGGGCTTCCAATCGTTCCTAGATTTCTGTTTTCATATTTATGTTTCAACTCGATAGTCTTATAAATATCACAGGTTCCGAATACCATTATTCATCCAGCAGAATGATTCCTAACCCATATCGAACATGTTATTAACCCTAACCATACACTGTTCCCTCAATCTAACTTTACATAAGAGCAGGGAAAGAGTTGGTCTTACAATACAGGAATGTAGGGGATCTTCCACCTGCTGAGAACCTATAACGTCCATGTAGAAATGATCTCTGTACAAGATGTTGGCAGCTATGAAGGACCAGAGAGAGTAAGAGTCTGGTCAGGATGAAGGGTTGTGTCTGAATCAGTCTCTCTCTTCTTAATGTAGAGAAGATGGACCAAAGAAGGCCTGTGTGGAGAGCTGTTCCGGAGTGCCTATGGTTTATATAGCATTCTAACTTGTGAAAGTGTCACAGGAAGTAGGGGCAGCCTCAATCTCATGGGACCCTTGGAA
Source organism: Callospermophilus lateralis (assembly GCF_048772815.1). Lineage (NCBI taxonomy): Eukaryota > Metazoa > Chordata > Mammalia > Rodentia > Sciuridae > Callospermophilus > Callospermophilus lateralis. The sequence goes on from NW_027514417.1 coordinate 913,084, forward strand.
GCAAGTGTTAGGACAATGTTGTTGCCAAGGCAGTGACCTCATTCAGTTTCTGATGGAAGTGACCTCACATCACTTCCTTGATGATGGAACTCTCTGAACATGGGATCCAGGAAGCCAGGCACCCAGAGGCAGTCCCAGTTTCAATCCCAGTGGTCTCACTTGTTTGGATTCATCAAGAACAGAGTTAGTCTTTCTTGGTACCTACTGATGTGAGGATGGCCAAATGCCAGGAAAGCTCTGAAGAGCGGCCATTCCTGAGAAACCAGGTAGTGGCTCGCCACTGGCTCCTGTCAACTTCATAGAGTTGCACAAGGAGAACAGATGTGAGACAGGACAGGCCATTTCGGAGGAACATAGTATGGCCCATCAGTCAGAGGACCTCCGGATAGTCACAGACCTTCTTGGGGGAAGGATTTGCCTTTGTGGGTGTGTGTGTGTGGGTTTGTGTTTTTTTGTCTCATGCTCTGAGAATATGTAAGAAAGGTGATTTGTTTGGTTTGGAGTGAACTGATTCTAGTAAGTCGTCTGACAAGGCGAGTGTTTCTGGGTCTGTGTATTCCACTGTGTCCGTGGTTGTAGACATTAGAAAAGAGAATGCTTCAATGGATGTGTCCTGTCTAGTAGAAAGCTTCCCAGCATTCATACTTCCCAATTTATGAATGAACTGTGGCTTTCCTTATCCATGGGCAATCCTGATATCTTCCTAAGTTCCTGTTTTCTTTCTGAATTCTGGCCACTCTCCCGAATAGGCTCATGTTTTTGTGTCCAAGATATGTACCACCTCCAAGCTCTGTGACATGGCCATGTACTGGATAGCTGAAGGGAATTGCGAGCATCTCAGAAAACTGAGATATCAGTGTGATCAGGAAAGTCTCAGTGGAGAAACACTGCTTTGGGCAGTTTTCTTACCTATTGTTCTGTTGCCCTGAATGTCAGGAAGGCCTTTGCCTCAGGCCCCAATTTTGGAAGCCTGAAGAAAACAGTTTTCAAATGGAAACTAATGGGAATCACCTGTGGCTCTGTGCTTAATTGCTTTGGAATGGGATGTATCTGAATCAGGCTCTAGGTCCTGTGTGAGGCTGTGGCTTAGATTCTCAGCACATGATGGATGTAAAAAAAGATCCCATGTGTGAATCCAAAACTAAATTAGCCAAAAGAGCAGTCATTGTGGAAGAAGTCTCTCGCCTACCTCTGTAAGGTTCGTGACCTCAATCAAGAACCTGCTCTTTTGGCTAATTTAGTTTTGGATTCTTCAAACCTCAATAGGAACCTTTGGTTCAAATGAGTTCTTCAAAGCCTTGCAGAGGCTAGCCCATAGGTGCTTGGGTTTTCTGCAAAATCCAAATCACATAAAGAATTTATAACTGACTTTCAGTAGGACTCAAACTGGAGAAGCAGAGCAGTATTTACAGCAGGCCTATTTTATCACTCCTGCTTCCCCGGACGAGTTTCCAGGCCACCCAGACTTTAGGCAAATGAGGGGCAAGGGAGTGTATTTTGGACACTGTCTTGGGCTGCGCCCCTCATGGAAACCTCCAGCCAGAGGTAATAATGAGTGTCTATATGGAAGAAGATGAGGGCCATGTGGGAGTGTTTTGGTTTTAATTGTGGTCATTTGTGTTGTGGTTGGAAGAGATGACTGGGTCCACCTGGGGTTGAACTCTGGTGTGATTCCCCTAAGATACTGAATTTTGGAAATGACCTCAGAGAAGTATTTCCATTAATTGTGTTGGGATGTTAGGAGGCCACACATGAGCGTCGCCCACGCATGAAAGTAGGCCTCAAATTGGAGAAGCATAGCTTTTTGTCCAAATCCTTTACTCATTCTTCTTTCTAATCCTACAGTCTATATTCCTAATCCTACTGACTATACCTGTTTGACTGGATGTTCTCTTTGACATTCAATCATCCAAGGTACAAGGTCCTGTACCATTGTATATCGATTTATCTGAGACAACTCTGCAGAACATAATTCAAATCTAAGTATCACAATCAAAGGCCCAGTGTTCTTCTGGGCTTCAAATCTTACCTAGGCTTCTGTTTGCATACTTATATTTCACCTATATATCCACGTTAAGTAAAATGAATATTTTTGGTCCTGTGGATGATATATATTTCATGATGAATTTTCTACTCACCTAATATACATATACATTTCATCTCAGTAATATTCCTGACACAAAATGCAAGGGTCACACTTATGATTGTACCAAAGCCCAAATTGAATGTGACCATGTATTACTAACAACATCCATGACCTGGTTCCCTAATGCTCTCAAATATCATTCTTAATCGTATAATAAGACTACATATTTGTTTCTTCCTAAGATTATATATTCAACCTCAACCCTGTTAAAAATGTATTTTCTTATCACACACGTTGTAATGTACCTGATTTCCTAATGTCTCTATTGATATCTGCTTTCCTACACCTTTTCTCCAGTTAATAATTGCGAATGACTCTTCACATGTGCTGACATTGACATTCACTCTCTAACTGAATCCCCATAGCTAAAAAACTTTTCGTCCAAATGCTTTACTCCCTATTCTTTTGAAACCTACGAACTATCTTCCTAATCCTACCGACTATCCCTGTTTGAGTGGATGTTCTCTTCTACATTCAATGATCCAAGGTACAAGGTCCTAGGCCATTGATTATCTATTTATCTGAAACATCTGTGCAGAACGAAATTCAAAGCTAAGTATACCAATTGAGTGCCCAATAACCTTCTGGGCTTCCAATCGTTCCTAGATTTCTGTTTTCATATTTATGTTTCAACTCGATAGTCTTATAAATATCACAGGTTCCGAATACCATTATTCATCCAGCAGAATGATTCCTAACCCATATCGAACATGTTATTAACCCTAACCATACACTGTTCCCTCAATCTAACTTTACATAAGAGCAGGGAAAGAGTTGGTCTTACAATACAGGAATGTAGGGGATCTTCCACCTGCTGAGAACCTATAACGTCCATGTAGAAATGATCTCTGTACAAGATGTTGGCAGCTATGAAGGACCAGAGAGAGTAAGAGTCTGGTCAGGATGAAGGGTTGTGTCTGAATCAGTCTCTCTCTTCTTAATGTAGAGAAGATGGACCAAAGAAGGCCTGTGTGGAGAGCTGTTCCGGAGTGCCTATGGTTTATATAGCATTCTAACTTGTGAAAGTGTCACAGGAAGTAGGGGCAGCCTCAATCTCATGGGACCCTTGGAAGCAAGTGTTAGGACAATGTTGTTGCCAAGGCAGTGACCTCATTCAGTTTCTGATGGAAGTGACCTCACATCACTTCCTTGATGATGGAACTCTCTGAACATGGGATCCAGGAAGCCAGGCACCCAGAGGCAGTCCCAGTTTCAATCCCAGTGGTCTCACTTGTTTGGATTCATCAAGAACAGAGTTAGTCTTTCTTGGTACCTACTGATGTGAGGATGGCCAAATGCCAGGAAAGCTCTGAAGAGCGGCCATTCCTGAGAAACCAGGTAGTGGCTCGCCACTGGCTCCTGTCAACTTCATAGAGTTGCACAAGGAGAACAGATGTGAGACAGGACAGGCCATTTCGGAGGAACATAGTATGGCCCATCAGTCAGAGGACCTCCGGATAGTCACAGACCTTCTTGGGGGAAGGATTTGCCTTTGTGGGTGTGTGTGTGTGGGTTTGTGTTTTTTTGTCTCATGCTCTGAGAATATGTAAGAAAGGTGATTTGTTTGGTTTGGAGTGAACTGATTCTAGTAAGTCGTCTGACAAGGCGAGTGTTTCTGGGTCTGTGTATTCCACTGTGTCCGTGGTTGTAGACATTAGAAAAGAGAATGCTTCAATGGATGTGTCCTGTCTAGTAGAAAGCTTCCCAGCATTCATACTTCCCAATTTATGAATGAACTGTGGCTTTCCTTATCCATGGGCAATCCTGATATCTTCCTAAGTTCCTGTTTTCTTTCTGAATTCTGGCCACTCTCCCGAATAGGCTCATGTTTTTGTGTCCAAGATATGTACCACCTCCAAGCTCTGTGACATGGCCATGTACTGGATAGCTGAAGGGAATTGCGAGCATCTCAGAAAACTGAGATATCAGTGTGATCAGGAAAGTCTCAGTGGAGAAACACTGCTTTGGGCAGTTTTCTTACCTATTGTTCTGTTGCCCTGAATGTCAGGAAGGCCTTTGCCTCAGGCCCCAATTTTGGAAGCCTGAAGAAAACAGTTTTCAAATGGAAACTAATGGGAATCACCTGTGGCTCTGTGCTTAATTGCTTTGGAATGGGATGTATCTGAATCAGGCTCTAGGTCCTGTGTGAGGCTGTGGCTTAGATTCTCAGCACATGATGGATGTAAAAAAAGATCCCATGTGTGAATCCAAAACTAAATTAGCCAAAAGAGCAGTCATTGTGGAAGAAGTCTCTCGCCTACCTCTGTAAGGTTCGTGACCTCAATCAAGAACCTGCTCTTTTGGCTAATTTAGTTTTGGATTCTTCAAACCTCAATAGGAACCTTTGGTTCAAATGAGTTCTTCAAAGCCTTGCAGAGGCTAGCCCATAGGTGCTTGGGTTTTCTGCAAAATCCAAATCACATAAAGAATTTATAACTGACTTTCAGTAGGACTCAAACTGGAGAAGCAGAGCAGTATTTACAGCAGGCCTATTTTATCACTCCTGCTTCCCCGGACGAGTTTCCAGGCCACCCAGACTTTAGGCAAATGAGGGGCAAGGGAGTGTATTTTGGACACTGTCTTGGGCTGCGCCCCTCATGGAAACCTCCAGCCAGAGGTAATAATGAGTGTCTATATGGAAGAAGATGAGGGCCATGTGGGAGTGTTTTGGTTTTAATTGTGGTCATTTGTGTTGTGGTTGGAAGAGATGACTGGGTCCACCTGGGGTTGAACTCTGGTGTGATTCCCCTAAGATACTGAATTTTGGAAATGACCTCAGAGAAGTATTTCCATTAATTGTGTTGGGATGTTAGGAGGCCACACATGAGCGTCGCCCACGCATGAAAGTAGGCCTCAAATTGGAGAAGCATAGCTTTTTGTCCAAATCCTTTACTCATTCTTCTTTCTAATCCTACAGTCTATATTCCTAATCCTACTGACTATACCTGTTTGACTGGATGTTCTCTTTGACATTCAATCATCCAAGGTACAAGGTCCTGTACCATTGTATATCGATTTATCTGAGACAACTCTGCAGAACATAATTCAAATCTAAGTATCACAATCAAAGGCCCAGTGTTCTTCTGGGCTTCAAATCTTACCTAGGCTTCTGTTTGCATACTTATATTTCACCTATATATCCACGTTAAGTAAAATGAATATTTTTGGTCCTGTGGATGATATATATTTCATGATGAATTTTCTACTCACCTAATATACATATACATTTCATCTCAGTAATATTCCTGACACAAAATGCAAGGGTCACACTTATGATTGTACCAAAGCCCAAATTGAATGTGACCATGTATTACTAACAACATCCATGACCTGGTTCCCTAATGCTCTCAAATATCATTCTTAATCGTATAATAAGACTACATATTTGTTTCTTCCTAAGATTATATATTCAACCTCAACCCTGTTAAAAATGTATTTTCTTATCACACACGTTGTAATGTACCTGATTTCCTAATGTCTCTATTGATATCTGCTTTCCTACACCTTTTCTCCAGTTAATAATTGCGAATGACTCTTCACATGTGCTGACATTGACATTCACTCTCTAACTGAATCCCCATAGCTAAAAAACTTTTCGTCCAAATGCTTTACTCCCTATTCTTTTGAAACCTACGAACTATCTTCCTAATCCTACCGACTATCCCTGTTTGAGTGGATGTTCTCTTCTACATTCAATGATCCAAGGTACAAGGTCCTAGGCCATTGATTATCTATTTATCTGAAACATCTGTGCAGAACGAAATTCAAAGCTAAGTATACCAATTGAGTGCCCAATAACCTTCTGGGCTTCCAATCGTTCCTAGATTTCTGTTTTCATATTTATGTTTCAACTCGATAGTCTTATAAATATCACAGGTTCCGAATACCATTATTCATCCAGCAGAATGATTCCTAACCCATATCGAACATGTTATTAACCCTAACCATACACTGTTCCCTCAATCTAACTTTACATAAGAGCAGGGAAAGAGTTGGTCTTACAATACAGGAATGTAGGGGATCTTCCACCTGCTGAGAACCTATAACGTCCATGTAGAAATGATCTCTGTACAAGATGTTGGCAGCTATGAAGGACCAGAGAGAGTAAGAGTCTGGTCAGGATGAAGGGTTGTGTCTGAATCAGTCTCTCTCTTCTTAATGTAGAGAAGATGGACCAAAGAAGGCCTGTGTGGAGAGCTGTTCCGGAGTGCCTATGGTTTATATAGCATTCTAACTTGTGAAAGTGTCACAGGAAGTAGGGGCAGCCTCAATCTCATGGGACCCTTGGAAGCAAGTGTTAGGACAATGTTGTTGCCAAGGCAGTGACCTCATTCAGTTTCTGATGGAAGTGACCTCACATCACTTCCTTGATGATGGAACTCTCTGAACATGGGATCCAGGAAGCCAGGCACCCAGAGGCAGTCCCAGTTTCAATCCCAGTGGTCTCACTTGTTTGGATTCATCAAGAACAGAGTTAGTCTTTCTTGGTACCTACTGATGTGAGGATGGCCAAATGCCAGGAAAGCTCTGAAGAGCGGCCATTCCTGAGAAACCAGGTAGTGGCTCGCCACTGGCTCCTGTCAACTTCATAGAGTTGCACAAGGAGAACAGATGTGAGACAGGACAGGCCATTTCGGAGGAACATAGTATGGCCCATCAGTCAGAGGACCTCCGGATAGTCACAGACCTTCTTGGGGGAAGGATTTGCCTTTGTGGGTGTGTGTGTGTGGGTTTGTGTTTTTTTGTCTCATGCTCTGAGAATATGTAAGAAAGGTGATTTGTTTGGTTTGGAGTGAACTGATTCTAGTAAGTCGTCTGACAAGGCGAGTGTTTCTGGGTCTGTGTATTCCACTGTGTCCGTGGTTGTAGACATTAGAAAAGAGAATGCTTCAATGGATGTGTCCTGTCTAGTAGAAAGCTTCCCAGCATTCATACTTCCCAATTTATGAATGAACTGTGGCTTTCCTTATCCATGGGCAATCCTGATATCTTCCTAAGTTCCTGTTTTCTTTCTGAATTCTGGCCACTCTCCCGAATAGGCTCATGTTTTTGTGTCCAAGATATGTACCACCTCCAAGCTCTGTGACATGGCCATGTACTGGATAGCTGAAGGGAATTGCGAGCATCTCAGAAAACTGAGATATCAGTGTGATCAGGAAAGTCTCAGTGGAGAAACACTGCTTTGGGCAGTTTTCTTACCTATTGTTCTGTTGCCCTGAATGTCAGGAAGGCCTTTGCCTCAGGCCCCAATTTTGGAAGCCTGAAGAAAACAGTTTTCAAATGGAAACTAATGGGAATCACCTGTGGCTCTGTGCTTAATTGCTTTGGAATGGGATGTATCTGAATCAGGCTCTAGGTCCTGTGTGAGGCTGTGGCTTAGATTCTCAGCACATGATGGATGTAAAAAAAGATCCCATGTGTGAATCCAAAACTAAATTAGCCAAAAGAGCAGTCATTGTGGAAGAAGTCTCTCGCCTACCTCTGTAAGGTTCGTGACCTCAATCAAGAACCTGCTCTTTTGGCTAATTTAGTTTTGGATTCTTCAAACCTCAATAGGAACCTTTGGTTCAAATGAGTTCTTCAAAGCCTTGCAGAGGCTAGCCCATAGGTGCTTGGGTTTTCTGCAAAATCCAAATCACATAAAGAATTTATAACTGACTTTCAGTAGGACTCAAACTGGAGAAGCAGAGCAGTATTTACAGCAGGCCTATTTTATCACTCCTGCTTCCCCGGACGAGTTTCCAGGCCACCCAGACTTTAGGCAAATGAGGGGCAAGGGAGTGTATTTTGGACACTGTCTTGGGCTGCGCCCCTCATGGAAACCTCCAGCCAGAGGTAATAATGAGTGTCTATATGGAAGAAGATGAGGGCCATGTGGGAGTGTTTTGGTTTTAATTGTGGTCATTTGTGTGGCGGTTGGAAGAGATGACTTGGTCAACCTGGCCTTGAACTCTGGGGTCATTTCCCTTAGAGACTGAGTTCTTGAACTGACCTCAGAGAAGTATTGCCAAGAATTGTCTTGGGATTTTAGGAGGCTTCGCAAGAGAGTGGCCCTTGGACACTGAGATATAGACACAGGGTGGCTTTTCACACAGCACTGGGAATCTGAGCCAGGATATCACATGATTTTATTGTGAAAGAGTTGGCAGCCATAGATGAGAGTCAAATCACACATGGACGGCAAATTGTAGACATCAATGGGCCTGAATTCATGTGATCTTTTGGCCACTATTTGGGAAGACTTGCCTGTGAGAGTTCTCCAGAGATTTCATTGAAATGAGCTTCCTCACCATTTAATGGTTCCAGAATGAATTGAAACACACAGTGCCTCCAACTTCATCCTTGAAAAATGGCTAGATAAATACCATGAAATTTTTTAGATTCCCATCACCAGGTGGCACTGGAGAAACTTTGGATGTCCTGTTTCTGATCATGAGTATATAATACAGTGCCTTGATTGACTGGTTTTCATGAAAATGGTTCAGAACAAAGATGTCAGAAAGTTTAAGACTGCTGAGGAGTGGGCCCAGAGTTGTGGTGGGAAGGTGTGTGATAAAACATCTGTGGTGGGGCCATATGGATCTCCCATTGGCGTCCAAATTGCTTGTGACTGACGTGGTGCAGGCAGCAGACCCTTATATGTAAAGGCATCTTGTTATATGGAGAGGTTTCAGGGCAATGTTTAGAATCAAGGTGCTATGGTCAAGGGGGCAAGCTATGTGGGATAGAAGCCTCGTTGGTGCATTCTCCTGCAGACCCTGACCTACCACACATGGCAGAACTCCCTCAAGCACCGGGTAACAGTTGAATTCTATGTATTTCATGAAGCAATACCAAAATCCCAGTGCAGCAGCAAGAAACACCACGAAAAGTGGAGGATGACCAAATGGCTTCACAGTCCACATGTGGATACACTTAGCCCCCCGTTTCCACAGTTTACCTACAAAGAGAGAATTCAGCACTGCTGCCTCATATTCAGTGGAAAATAAGAAACCATGTCCTCCAGGTCAGATAGATTCAGACCCAGCTTTGATGGTCTCATTACAACGGAAGCTAAAGCTCCAGACAATAATATATATTTCAAGTGCCAACCTACGAGGCAGTTTCTCAAGAAGTCTTTAGGCCAGCAGAGCTCCATGTTTGTGGAGTGTTTACTCTGTCCTTTACTTTTGGAATCTCCTCTACCACCTCCAAGTTTGTGAACTCCTGAGCATATTCCATCCCAGTTATTTATTCACAGATTTTCTAACTCTACTCCTCTAATTGTGTCTTTCTCTGGGTGATGGTAATGTCAAGGCATTGTTCTGGATGAGAGTGGAAAGATTTTTGTGTACCACATATTTACATACACATTGTATTCATTTTCCAATTTTCCATTCGAAATACTGAATACCTGACACTAACACCTACCTTGGTAGACTCTGACAACTAATCCTAACAAGATGGAGAAAAATAACCCAAAAAGAAAAAAATACAAGCAGTTCAGAACTGGAGGCATGGTGTATAGTTGGAATTGTCTTTTGCATTATATAGGATAGGAGATATAAATGTAGTCAATTATTTGTTGAAATAGTTCTCCATGTGTTTTAAAGTTAACAAATATGTGAATTCCTGTCTCCCTTTCTCTGTAGCCTATTCAGCACATGTATTTTTACATGCAATTATAGAATCTTACCTTATACCACACGTACATTCTTGTGACGTGGCTGACTTGGCAGATACAAATTTTAAGAGATCACTCTTCCTAAATGCTATTGGAACTGAAAATTCAACCTATGAGTGAGCTTCCTTGTTGAATAACATTATACATAAATCCAGGTTCAAGAAAATAAGTATTTTTGGATCTCTGGATGATATACATTTCATGGTGAATTTCAATTGGTATATATTATGTTATTTTTAATGTCTGTGTATGTTTGTTTGTGTGTGTGTGTGTGTGTGTGTGTGTATATATATATATATATATATATATATATATATATATATATATATATATATATATACTCTCCAGGTATTTTAAAATATGAAATATGTGTCTTATTATTCACTCCCTTAACTCATTCATATTCAAGTATGTGGATTTATAATCAAATTTTCTCAAGACTTTTCTCAAAATATTCATTCTCCTTAAATACATATTTGTTTCCTAGTACTGAAAATTAACTTTAGTGAATGGTGCATAAAAATCCTAATATTTCTACAGTAACTGAACCAGTTTAACATCAATGCAAGTAGATTCCTATGGGACATGATGTGTATTTTGATGTTCATTTTTATTCAAGACTGCTACATTACTGTTTCTTCAGTTTATGCACATCATAGGATATATTTTCATCCACAAGTTCGCAAATTTATAGGCATTAGTTTCACTTTCAATCACTTTCTTCTTCAGAACACATGTATTCCTCCATGTTTCTTGACTGGTCTTTTGATGAGACTTCTTTTTAAACACATTATTTTCAATTTCCATCATCACTTTTGAAGCAAAACTCACATATTTTTCATGATAAACTATAATCCTAATATTACCTTTAGATGTATTGCTGGTTGGAATGAATGATGTTATATCAATATAAGATTTCTCATAAGATTTCAGATATCAATTCAACCTGTTATTTAAAGTGGGACCAGTTATATTATTTATTCAAAATGTGGTCTATTCATGCATTATCTCTATATTCATACACACAGGGTACACCTCTTTGTACACCCAATACTAATTTATAGGACTTCAAAACATTGCTCCCAGAATTGCTGGAAGAAATATTCATGTCACCTGATCTACATATACATTCTATGACTGTAATATTCTGGACAAAAAATGCAAAGGTCACACTTGTGATTTTACCAAAGCCTAAAGGGAAAGTGAACATGGATTACTAAAAGCATCCAAGGCCAGGTTGTCTAATGCTCTCAAATGTCAATTCTACTGGTGACTGCATATTTGTTTCTTCTTAAGATTATATATTCAAACTCAACCCTGTTCAAAATGTCTAATCCTATCACTCACTTTATACTTTGCCTGATTTTGTAATGTCTCTATTATTAACTGCTTTCCCACATATTTTTCAAAGTTCATCATTGTGACTGAATCTTCATATGTGCTGACATTTACATTCACTCTCTAACTGAAACCCTATTTTTAAAGAAGTTTCGGTCCAAATTCTAAACTCACTCTACTTCCTAACCTACCGAATATCTTTGTAATCCTACCAACTATCCCTTTTTGACTGGATGTTCTCTTCCTCATTCAATCATCCAATTTACAAGGTCCTATGCCATTGTATATGGATTAATCTGAGACATCTGTGCAGAACGTAATTCAACACTATGTATCCCAATCAAGGGCCCAATGCGCTTCTGGGCTTCAAATTCTAGATTTCTGTTTTCATACATATATTTCACCTATATAATCTTATAAATATCGCAGGTTCCCAATACCATTATTCATCCAGCAGAATGAGTCATAACACAAATCAAACATGTTATTAACCCTAACCATACACTGTTCCCTCAATCTAACTTTACAGAAGAGCAGGGACAGAGTTGGTCTTACAATACAGGAATGTAGGGGATCTTCCACTTGCTGAGAATCTTAAAGGTCCATGCAGAAATGATCCCTGGAGAAGATGTAGGCAGCAATGAAGGACCTGAAAGATTAAAAGTAATCTTCCATGGCAAACAACCTGGTCAGGATGAAGGGTTGTGTCAGAATCAGCCTCTCTCTTCTTAATGTAGAGAAGATGGACCAAACCAGGCCTTTGTGGAGAGCTGTTCCCGGGTGCCTATGGGTGATATACAATTCTAACTTGTGAAAGTGTCACGGGAAATAGGGGCAGCATCCATCTCATGGGACCCTTGGAAGCAACTGTGAGGACAAAGTGGTTTCCAAGGCAGTGACCTCATTCAGTTCCTGAAGGAAGTGACCTCAACTAACTTCCTTGGTGATGGAACTCTCTGAACTTGGGATACAGGAAGCCAGGCACCCAGAGCCAGTCCAAGTCCAACTTCCAGTAATCAAACTTGTTTGGAATTTCCAAGGACAGAGACAGTCTTTCTTGGTACCTACTGATGTGAGGATGGCCAAATGCCAAGAAGGTCTGAAGAGGGGCTTTTTCTGAGAAAGAAGGTAGTGGCTCACCACTGGCTCCTGACAGCTTCATAGAGTTGGACACAGAGACCAGATCTGAGACAGGACAGCCCATTATGGGGGAATATATTAAGGCCCACCAGTCAAAGGACACTCCGTATTTTCACAGACCTACTTGGGGGTCTGTGTGGGTGTGGGTGTGGGTTTTTGGTTTGTCTCATATTCTGAGTATAGGTAGGAAAGTTGTTTGGTTTGGTTTGGTGTGAATTGTTTCTAGTAAGTCTTTTGACAAGGCGAGTGTTTCTATGTCTGTGTATCCCACTGTGTCCGTGGTTGTAGACATTAGACAAGAGAGCGCATCAATACATATGTCCTGTCTAGTAGAAATCTTTCCAGGATTTATCCTGCCGTATTTATGAATGATCTGCGGCTTGCCTTATGGATGGGCCACTCCTAATATCTACATAAGTTGCTGTTTTCTTTCTGAATTCTGGACAATCTCCAGAATAGGCTCATGGTTTTGTGTCCAAGATATGTACCACCTCCAAGCTCTGTGACACGGCTATGTACTGGATAGCTGAAGGGAATGGTGAGCATCTCAAAAAACTCAGATATCAGTGTGACCAGGAAAGTCTCAGTAGAGAAACTCTGCTTTGGGCCTTTTGCTTACCTATTGTACTGTTGCCCTGAATGTCAGGAAGGTCTTTGCTTCAGGCACCCCTTTGAAAAGACTGAAGAGTTTTCAAATGGAAATGTATGGGCATCAGCTGTGGCTCTTTGCTTAATTGCTTTAGAAAGGGATGTGTCTGAATTAGCTTCTTGGCCCTGTGTGAGGTTGTGGCTTAGATTCTCAGCACCTGATGGATCTAAAAAAATCCCATGTGTGCATCTAAAACCAAAATAGCCAAAAGAGCAGTCATTGTGGATTAAGTCTCTTGCCTTGCTCTGTAAGGTTCCTGACCTCCATCTTTGAGGATAGGGATCTTTTGGGTCAAATGAGTTCTTCAAATCACTGCAGAGGTTAGGCCATAGGTTCTTGGGTTTTCTCATGACTCCAATTAACAAAAAGAATCTAAACCCCTCAGTCATTAGGCCACAAAATGGAGAATCAGAGCCATATTAACGCCAGGCCTCTTTGATCACACCTGGTTCACATGTAGAGTGTACCTGCCACACTGACTTTAGGCAAATGGAGGCAAAGGACCTTATTTTGGATACTGTCTTTGTCTGTGGCCCTCATGGAAACCTACAGCCTGAGGTTATGATGAGTGTCTATATGGAAGAAGATGAGGGCCATGTGGAAGTGTTTTGGTTTTTATTGTGGTCATTTTTGTGGCCGTTGGAAGAGATGACTGGGTCCACCTGGGATTGAACACTGCTGTGATTCCCCTTAGAGACTGAGTTCTGGAACTAACCTCAAAGAAGTATTGCCATGTATTGTGTTGGGATTTTAGGAGGCCAGGCATGAGAGTCGCCCTTGGAAACTGAGATCTAGGCCCAGGGTAGCTTTTCACAGAGCACTGGGAATCTCAGGAAGGATAGCAAACGATTTTATTCTTAAAGAATTGGCAGCCATAGTTGCAAGTCAAAACACACATGGACCACACATTGTAGACCTCAAATGCCTGGCTTAATGTGACCTTTTAGCCTGTCTTTGGGAAGCCTTGCCTGTTAGAATTCTCCTGAGCTTTCATTGAAATGAGCTTCCTCTCCATTTAATGGTTCCTGAATGAATTGAATCCCACAGTGCCTCAAACTTCATCCTTGAAAAATGGATAGATAAATACCATTGAATTTTTGAAATTCCCATGACCAGGTGTCACTGGAGAACCTTTGGATGTCCTATAGATAATCATGAGTGAACCAGACAGTGCCTTGATTGACTGGGTTTCATGAAAATGGTGTAGAACAGAGATGCCAGTAATTTGGAGCCTGCTGAGTAGTCAGCCTAGAACAGTGGTGTGCAGGTGTTTGTTAAAACATCTGTGGTATGGTGATGTGGATCTGCCATTGGCTTCCAAATGGTTTGTGACTGACATAGTGCAGCCCCCATACCCTTGGATGTAAAGGCATCTTGTTATATGGAGAGGTTTCAGGGCAATGTTTAGAATCAGACTGCTATAGTCAAGGGGGCAATCTATGTGGGATAGAAGCCTGGTTGGTGCACTCTCCTGCAGATCGTTAACCACCACACGTGACAGAACTCCCTCCAGCACTCTGTTCCAGTTGACCTCCTCGTATTTCGTGAAGCAAATACCAAACTCCCAGTGCAGCTGCAAGAAACACCACAAAAATTAGAGAAAGACCAAATGGCTTCACAGTCCACACTGGGAGACAATTAGCCCCCAAATGGCAACAGTTTACCTACAAAGAGAGAATTCAGCCCTGCTGCCTCATGTTCATTGGAAAAAAAGAAACCATGTGCTCTAGGTCACATAGATGCAAACACAGCTTTGATGGTCTCACTACAAAGGAAGCAAAAGCTCCTAACAACAACATATTTTTCAAGTGCCCAACCTCAGAGGCAGTTTCTCAAGAAGTGTTTAGGCCAACAAAGCTCCATGTTTGTGGAGTTTTCACCATGTACCTTACTTTTGGAAACACCTCTACCATCTCCAAGGTTGTTAACTCCTGAGCATTTTCCATTCCAGATGTGTATTCAGAGATTTTCTAACTCTTCTCCTGTTACTGTGTCTTACTTGGGGTGAAGGTAATGTCAAGGCATTGTTCTGAATGAGAGTGGGAAGACTTTTGGGTAGCACATATTTGCATACACATTGGATTCATTTTCCAATTTTCCATTCGAAATACTGAATCCCTGACTGTCAGAGGTAGAAGGAATTCTCCTTCAAAGAATAGCCAGACACTTACAAGAAACAGCCACCAGGAGACATCCTGTCTGGGAGACATCCTGTAGCCATCTGTCTCCCTGAGACATCCTGCTGCCATCTGTCTTTCTGAAACTTTCTGAGGTTATCTCACCTTGTGAAGACATCTAGAAATAAGAGAGATTTCCCACATCCAGCATATAAATACCACTGTGTTAACATTAAAAATTTGCAGCTTGATCAGAACTCCTGTCTTGCTGTCATCTCTCGTGTCTCTTGTCCCTTCATTCCTCCCTATCTAGGTTCGCTGCCCACGTTGATGTGTCCTGCCGGCCGGGACATCTGGCGCCCAACGACTGGGTCTCGAGCCTTTGACTGAGGGGGACCCCGACCTCCTGGAAGACTTTGTCAAGCGGAGCTCGCGATCACAGCAGAAGACACCACCGAGAAACAGATCCAGGAGGAGGGTGGGGATGACGCACGGTGAGTGACCCACCATGGGACAAGCAGTTTCGTCACATGATTTGTTTTTGTCAGCCCTCAAGGAGTCCTTCAAGACCTGGGGGCGCGTGTTAAGAAAAAAGACTTAATTTTTTTCTTTTCACACAAAGGAGAACTGTGTCCATGGTTTCCCCTTGAAAGGATCATTGATGATAAAAGATGGCTTAGAGTAGGAGACTGTATAAAAGATTATTATGTATCCTTTGCCCAGAAAATGTGCCTGTTCCCACCTTTTCTTACTGGAACTTAATTAATGAAATTCTTAAAAGTTCACCCTTTGACAATGGTACCTTAAAACTTGTCAGGATTGGGGAAGAGACTATGCAACTACCTCTCATTCCCCCTCGGCATGCCCCTCAGTTAGTATAGACATAGACCCTTCTCAGGCTCCCCAGGACCGTGGGACCCTTCCTAATCCCCCTAAAAATACCACCCTAATGAATAAGGCTCCAATTATTACCAACTGCCTTTATCCAGTTTTAAATCCCGGAGACACATTGACCCCTGTGGAGGAGGCTACCTGGGAGAAGGAAGCAGCTCGCTACAATTCAGAAGACCCTCCACCTCTCAGGACCCTGCCACAGCCTATAGGACTTACACATCCACCTCCCTCCTATATCCCTACTGCCTTTTGTGCTCTGACCCTTAAGGGTAAAAATGCCCCCCCCAGATATTTTTTCCCACTTCCCTTGCCTAACCTGGCTCCCTTGAAAGCATCCTTACAATATAGAAGGGAACAGATCCAACCTTTAAAAGAATTAAGATCGCTTCAATCTGAGCTATGTTCATTAGCCTTAGGTACGGAGTCAGTGCAACTGTCCCACAGCGGTCTAATACAAAGGTGAAGCCACTCCATCGGCCTGTGCTCGCATTCCCAGTCACCACCAGTCAGATAGATAAGCCTGCCCAGGCTGAGGTCAAAGACTTAGATGAGTATCAAGAGGAGGAAGCGAGGAAGTGAATCAAGCAGATCAAGACTCAGAGGATGAGAAGTTCACCCCTAGGCAGGAAGGAACCCAGAGTCTACAAAAAATTAAGCCTGCATTTTCTTGAAAAACTTAAAAAGGCTTGTGCTCACTATGGCCCCACTGCGTGCTACATGTTGCCTTTATTAGAAATCCACAGCACACAATGGCTTACTGCCAATTATTGGAAATTTTTAGACGAAGCTACCCTCAGTGCCAGAGACTTCCTGTTATGGAATGCAGATTTCAAAGAGCACTGTCGGGAAACTGCTCAAAAAATATTAACTAAGGCCTCCTCTAAATCCGGGACTTATGTTAAGCTAGTGGGCAATGAGCCTTTTGACACTAAAACTAAACAGGCACATTTCCCTGCTGGACTTTTGACGCAGATTCAGATGGCTTCCTTATATGCTTGGAGACACCTCCCTCAAAAGGCCTTGGCTACCACTTCCCTGGCAAAAATTTGACAAGGGCCCGGAGAGCCTTATAGCTACTTTGTTCCCTGGCTTAACCTAGCTGCAGAATGCTTGCTTGGACCAAGCCAAAGCGAAAGCACCTTTGTAAAACATCTTGCCTTTGAAAACTTCAACCCGGCATGTCAGGATGTTTTTTGACCACATAAGGATAAAGGGAAACTTTCTGACTTTATTAGACTCTGTGCAGGGGTGGGTGCAGCCCATGCCATGGATCTTGTCCTAGGTGCCGCTTTTACCAAGAACTTTCACAATCCTGGCTCAAATACTTGCTTTACTTGTAAACAACCTGGCCATTTTGCACGCAAGTGTCCGACAGGCAAACAAAGCCTAGGAATAGTGTCTCCTCAAACTGGGGCTAAACCGCCCCAAGCTACCCTTTGCCCTAGATGTGGTAAAGGTCATCACTGGGGCAGTGAGTGTAGATCTAAGACAAATGCCCTCAGACAGCCTATTTCTTTCCTCTTCTTGGGAAACTCCCTGCGGGGCCAGCCCCTGGCCATGACATCTCCCAGGACAAACCCAGGGGCAATAAAATTTGTTCCCTCCCAAACTCCCAACCTACCTCAAAATCCTTCTCCAAAATTGCCTCCCTCAAACTAGCCACCCCTGGCAGTGCAGGATTGGACTTCTGTGCCACCACCAATACTATATTAGACTCAATGCAAGGGCCCCAGATAATACCCACTGGAATTATGGGTCCCCCTCCATCTCATATGTGTGCCTTTATTCTTGGAAGAGCCTCTACTAACTTACAAGGTGTTCATTTCTTCCCTAGCATTAATGATTATGATTTCACTGGAGAAATAAAAATACTGGACACAGCTATTAATGGAGTTGTGGCCATCGCAGCAGGAACAAGACTTGCAAATTAATACTCCTTCCCTTTTATCCAGCAGGCACTTCCACCGCCCAAACCTACCGAGGGGGACTGAATCCTTGGGCTCCTCTGATGTATATTGGGTTCAACCCATTTCTCACAATAGACCCACCATATCCTTACTTATTAAAGGAAAAGAATTCCAAGGAATTCTAGGTACTGGAGCTGTTGCCACAATTATTTCTCCAAAATACTGGCCATCAGCTTGGCCCCTCACCCCATCCTTGACTGACCTTAAAGGGATAGGACAGTCAAAAAATCCTCTGGTCAGCTCTAGGGCTCTTCACTGGACTGATAAAGAGGGTAATAAAGGAATGGTGACTACTTTCGTTGTTCCTGACCTCCCTGTTAACCTATGGGGCCGAGATATTTTGAGTCAAATGGAAGTTATTCTGGCCAGTCCCAATTCCATAGTGACTCATCAAATGCTTCATATCAATTCTGTCCATGGTACAGGCCTTGGGAGACTGAGACAAGGACTGGTTGAGCCTATACAACCCATACAAAAAACAAATACATAGGGACTTGGGTATTCGAATTTTTAGTGTCGGTCCCTGGCTCTCCTGTACCCCATGGAGATAAACTTATTTGGGAGACTCAGACTCTTGTGTGGGTGGATCAGTGGCCCCTTACCCAAGAAAATTTGGAGGCTGCCTCCATGTTAGTGCAGGAAGAGCTGGCAGCCGGCCATGTAGAGCCCTCAACCTCACCATCGAATACTCCTATTTTTGTTATCAAGTAAAAATTAGGCAAGTGGTGCCTTTTACAATATTTGTGTGCCATTAATAAAGTTATGCACCCGATGGGAGCACTACAGCCAGGCATTCACACACCAGTGGCTATTTCCAAAAACTATTGTAAAATGGTTATTGACTTAAAAGATTGTTTTTTTACCATTCCTTTACATCCTGAGGATAGACCCTATTTTGCCTTTAGTCTCCCTTGCATTAATTTTCAGGGCCCTATGCAGAGATTTCAGTGGAAGGTTCTTCCCCAAGGTATGGCCAACAGCCCTAGTCTTTGCCAAAAATACGTTGCTCAAGCAGTACACCTTGTGAGAGAGTGATGGCCACAAATTTATATTTTACATTATATGGATGATTTGTTAATTGCTGCACCTAATACACATGACCATAATAATTGTTACTTGGACCTTTACAAAATCCTCACTAGCTTGGAACTACAGATAGCTCCTGATAAGGTTCAAACACAGAACCGTTATAGCTATTTGGGCCTTAAACTTCAAGATAATCAGATCCAAATTCCTAAGATACAACTACGGTTGGACCATCTTCACATCCTTAATGATTTTCAAAAATTACTGGGGGATATTCAATGGCTATGAATATATTTAAAATTACCCACTTGTGTACATTTCCCCTTAATGATATTTTGAGAGGTGATTCCCACCCCTCCTCCCCTCAAAAGCTTACTCCTGAGGCATGGCAGGCATTAAATCAAGTCACAAAAGCCATTGCCCAAAAGTTTGTTACACAAAATTCTTATAACCTTCCTCTGGTTCTGGTTATTTTACACACTCCTCATACACCCACAGGAATATTTCGGCAGTGAAATACACATTTTAAAAATAAAGGCTACTCCTTGCTTTGTGTCCATTTACCCACCACATCCTCCAAGGTTATTACTGTTTATCTTGCTCAGGTAGCTTCTATTATTTTTAAAGGTCGTTTGCTAACTCGACAACATTTTGTCAAAGACCCTGATAATATTTTAATTCCATTTACTAAGGACCAAAACCAATATTTACTACAGACAGAGGATGAATGGGGTATTGTCCTATCAGGCTTTTTGGGAACAATTGATAATCACCTCCCCAAAGACCCCCTTTTACATTTTGTCCAGGTACATCCATTTATTTTTCCCAAAATTACTCAAAAGGCTCCCATTCCTCAATTCCTTACTGTCTTTACAGACGGTTCCAGTAATGGCCGAGCAGTCTTTGTTGTCAATAACCAGCCTACCACCTTTGATAGTGTCTATCAGTCAGCACAGTTTTTGGATTGTTTGCCATAACACAAGTTTTTAAAACATTTTTTGATAATCCTGTTAATATTTATACGTACAGTGCCTGCATTGCTCATTCTGTGCCCCTGCTGGAGATTTCACCCACCATTAAGCCTTCTTCCAATGTGGGCTTTCTGTTTCACCAGCTTCAGCAGCTAATTCAGGGCAGACAACACCCATTTTTCTTAGGACACATCAGGGAACACTCTGATCTTCCGAGCCCTCTAATACAAGGTAATGCCCAAGCTGATGCAGCAACTCGTTTCATCTTTCCAATTTTTGATGGCTCCATTCAAAAGGCCACGGAGTTACACAATCTTCACCATATAAATTCACAGAGCCTTCGATAACTATGTAAAATCACCAGGCAACAGGCACGAGAAATAGTAAAAGCATGCCCTGGTTGCCCTGTCTTCCTCCCCATTCAACACTTGGGAGTTAACCCCAGAGGATTACTGTCCAATCAGTTTTGGCAAATGGATGTTACTCATTTTTCTGAATTTGGAAAAACCAAATATATACACGTTTCTATAGATACCTTCAGCGGCTTTATTTCTGCATGACCACATTCTGGAGAGGCTATCAAAGAATTCCTTTCTTATCTTGTTTCAGCCTTTTCCTTAATGGGTAAAAAAATACATATTAAAAAAAATAATTGTCCTGCATATACCAGTGCCGAGTTTAAACAGTTTTGTGGTACCTTGCACCTTACCTTAAAGACTTGGCTAACCCTCTTGAAGTCTTCTGCACTTGTATTTACCACTCCCAGGCATCGCCTTAATTGCATTATTTGCCCTTATTTTTCTTTCTCAAGACAATGAAGGCCATTAAGCCGCAGACTGACACTGGCATCTCTCGTCCAATTCTGTTCGCCCACCTGTTATGTGGCGCAATCCCCTTACAAATAAATGGAAAGGCCCAGATTGTGTCCTCCTCTGGGGACGAGGCTCAGCTTGTGTTTTGGACCAAGAGCAAGCAGGCCCTTGATGGTTACCAGAATGCCTGGTTAAACAGGATAATGACTTACATCAACATAGGGACCGAGGTCCTCCCCTTGAGGACAAATTTTCCTCCTTTTAGGATGCAGCCAACAATCTGTGTGAGCATCCTGCTTAAGGCACTTCTGCTGAACAGGTTTGTACATGGAGGCCTTGGTCCTCCACCTTCCAACATCATGGAGTACCTTTTTGGCCCTCCCTGTGAATGCAAGGGAGGATCTTGGACTCAGGCTCCCACTAGTTGGACCCAGACTGCTGACTGCGTGACTAAGGTGGCTTACCTCCGTGCTGAGTTTGACCATAAGCTCGGAGGAGTTCATCAACCTAAATCGGTATGTGTTATCAAGCCAAAGATTATTCCCCCTAGTACTAGTACAAGTAAAGCTCTCCAAAATTGTTCTGAAACTTGAACGCATACCCAAGAGATGCATGTCTCTTCTTATGCGTCGGCCTCAATTTGTGTTAACAAGCAGGGAGAACAATTATTTGAAGCCTCCATAACTAAAACTCATGCAGCAGGGGGGACCACTATTCATTATACCCTCGTTCTTTTTGCCCGGGGAGGAGATGGCAAATACACCAAGCTACAGTCACCTGGGTGCCAAGGCCCTGTCGGTAAACCCTCCTGCTGCCCCATTAAGGCACTTACAGGGGTCACTGATTGTGGAGGATTCACTGATGCTGTCAAGCATCCTCAGATAATCAAACTTTTGAAACCCCAAATCCCTGAGCTCACATATCATCCCTTAATATAGCCTAAATCCCAGCTCCCAGGTTTAGATACCAATACATTAGATACTTTGGAAACTACCTTCTCCTTCCTTAATAATTCCAAGCCCACCCTTGCTGGTGATTGCTGGCTCTCCATGACAACAGGGGCAATCATGCCTATTGCAGTTCTATTAATTCTATCATAGACAATGATAATACATGCCAACCCAGATTTCCTTTTAAAGTACAGCCTATAGGCACTTTTACAATATGTCTTTTAGGCGTGATGCAGAATAATACGTATGATACTGATGTTGGAGTTACTTCCTTTGGAAATTGCTCAACAGTACAAAACTATTCCTCACCCACCCCTTCTTTGTCCCCCCAATGGCACAGTTTTTATGTGTGGAGGAAACTCGGCCTTCCCCAGGCTTCCAGCAAATTCTACTGTTGGCTGTGTTCTTGCCTTATTACTCCCTCATAAAACTATTGTCCTAGGAGACGAAACTCTATGCATTCCTAGTCTAGACACCTTAGTGAAAAGACACAGGCGGGCAATACAGGCCTTAAAACTCCTTGCCAGCCTTCGAATAACAGCTGCTGTGGGCACAGGTACAGCTGGCTTAGTCAGGCAATACACTCTTACCTCGCCTGTCTCAACAACTTATAAATGATGTATAAACTCTATCAGGAACCATTAAAGATTTGCAGAACCTAGTAGACTCCCTGGCGGAAGTGTTTCTTCAAAATAGACGAGGCTTAGATTTGCTGACAGCTAACCAGGGAGGTATTTGCATGGCCTTAGGGGAACGATACTGCTTTTATGCCAATAAATCAGGCATAGTATGCTCTAAAATTAAGCAGCTTCAAGAAGATCTAGAAAAGAGACGAAGGGAACTTTTTGAAAATCCCCTCTGGACAGGGTTTAATGGATTTCTACCCTACCTTGTACCCCTATTAGGCCCTTTGTTGGGTTTACTTTTAATGGTGTCCATAGGCTCCTGCATTATAAACAGGCTGGTAAACTTTATTAAAGAACAGATTAATATTTTGGCCTCTAAGCCCATACAGGTCCACTATCATCATCTGGAGATGGAAGACCATGCTGCCAACTTTTAAAAGGATGTTCTACCCTTCTCACAGGCTTATTTCTTAAGTTTACATCCCCACAAATCTCTTTTTCTTATATAAAACTATAAGTAACAGCTCTGACCAACCATCTTCTGCCATTGCCATAAGGATTCGTCCTCCATGGGCCCCTCCGTTTGGGGGAGGATGCACCCATGGAGTGAGGATGTTAGGCCCCAATAACGGAGGGTGCAGGATGGACTGCAGGAGGATGGATCCACGGATCCCAAAACATAAGACCTCTTAGTGACACGGTCTGGTGCATGGCGGTCGGCATGCTTCCCCCTCAAAGCCGTCTCCTCCAAAAACCTGCCAAGGCCACCAAGAAATCTTCTAGTAAACATGCTCTCTCAGATCAGGAGATATTCTAAGGCCTCCTTGAGAAACAGAGCCTCTATCACCCCCTAAAACATTGGCCAGTAAGGTATGGTCATATATTTTATATAAAAAAGGGGAGAGGTCAGGGGCTAGAAGGAAGTTCTCCTTCAAAGAATAGCCTTACACTGACAAGAAGCAGCCCCCTGGGAGATATCCTGCCTGGGAGACATCCCGCAGCCATCTATCTCCCTGAGACATCCTGCGGCCATCTGTCTTCCTGAAACATCCTGAGGTTATCTTACTTTCTGAAGACATCCAGAAACTGCCGATAAGAGAGCTTTTCCATCTGCAGCATATGAATTCGAATGTGAGAACAATAAAAGTTTGCAGCATGATCAGAACTCCTATGTTGCTGTCATCTGTCGTGTCTCTTGACCCTCGATTCCTCCCCAACTAGGTTCGTTACCCACGTTGATGTGTCCGGCCGACCGGGACAACTGACACTAACCCATACCCTACTAGACTCTGACTACTAATCCTAATATGATGGAGAAAAATAACCCAAACAGAATAGAAATACAAGCAGTTCGGAGGAGGCATGGTGTATAGTTGGACTTGCCTTTTGCATGATATAGGGTAGTTGTAAAAAATCTAGTTAATTTTTAATTGAAATAGTTCTCCATGTGTTTTTAAAGTTAACAAACATGTGAATTCCTGTCTCCATTTCTCTGTAGCCTATTCAGCACATGTATTTTTATCTGCACATATCGAATCCTACTTGGAATCACACGTACATTCTTGTGAGGAGGCTGACTTGGCAGATACAAATTATGAGAAGAGATCACTCTTCATAAACGCTGTTGAAACTGAAAATTCAACCTTGGGTGAGCTTTCTAGTAGATCAACATTATACATAAATCCATGTTCAGTAAAATAAATATTTTTGCATCTATGGATGATATATATTTCATGTTGAATTTCGTTTGGCATATATATTGCTACTTTTTTTGTCTGTGTGTGTGTTTTGTATATATATATATATATATATATATATATATATATATATATATATACACACACACACTCTCCAGATTTTTCAAAATATGAAATATATGTGTCTTATATACACTCCCTAAATTCATTCATGTTTATGTATGTGAATTTATAATCAACTTTTCACAAGATTATTCTCAGAAATATACATCCACCTGAAATACTTATTTGTTTCCTAGTACTGAAAAGTAACTTAAGTGAATGGTGCATACAATCCTAATATTTCTACAGTGACTGACACAGTTTAACATCAATGCAAGTAGATTTCTATTGGACATGATGTGTATTTTGAAGTTCATTTTATTCAACACTGGTATATTAAATTTTCTTCAGTTTATTCACATCATAGGATATATATTTCATCCACAAGTTCACAAATTTATGGCCATTTGATTCACTTTCAATCATTTCCGGCTTCAGAACACATGTATTCCTCCTGGGTTCCTGAATGGTCTTTTCATGACAGGTCTTTTCAAACACATTCATTTCGATTTCCATAATCATTTTGAAGCAAAACTCACACATTCTTCATGACATACCATAACTCTAATATTACCATTACATGTGTAACTGGATGGAATGAATGATTGTATATCAATATAAGATTCCCTGTATATTTTCTGATATCAATTCAATCCATTATTTAAAGTTTGAACCACTTATATTATTTATTCACAGTATGGCCTATTCATGCATTATCTCTCTATTTATAGACACAGGGTACATCTATTTGCATCCCCAATACTAATTTATTCATCTTCAAAATGTAGCTCCCAGAAATGTTGGAAGAAATACTCATGTCACCTGTTCTACATATACATTTTATCACAGTAATATTCTGGACACAAAAAGAAAATGTCACACTTATGATTGTACCAAAGCCTAAATTGAAGTGAGCATGCATTACTAAAAAATCCATGTCCAGGTTGCCTAATGCTCTCAAATGTCAATCTTATTGGTGACTACATATTAGTTTCTTCCTAAGATTATATATTCAAACTCAACCATGTTGAAAATGTCTAATCCTATCACTCACTTTATACTTTGCCTGATTTCCTACTGTCTCTATCGATATCTTCTTCCCTACATAGTATCACTGATCATTATTGTGACTGACTCTTCACATGTGCTGACATTTACTTTCACTCTCTACCCGAAAGCCTATTGCTAAAGAACTTTTGTTCCCACTCCTATACTCACTCTTCTTACTAAACCTACGGACTTATGTCCTAATCCTACTGACTATCCATTTTTGACTGGATGTTCTCTTCGACATTCAATTATCCAAGGTACAAGGTCCTATGCCATTGATATTGATTCATCTGAGACAACTGTGCAGAATATAATTCAAAGTGAAGTATCCCACTCAAGGGCCTAATGCCTTTCTGGGCTTCAAATCTTACCTAGATTTCTGTTTTCAAACTTATATTTCACCTGTATATTCTTGTAAATATCGCAGGTGTCCAATACCATTAATCAACCCGTAGAATGAATCCTAACCCAAATAGAACCTGTTATTAACCCTAACCATACACTGTTCCCTCAATCTCACTTTACAGAAGAGCAGGTAGAGAGTTCGTCTTACAATACAGGAATGTAGGGGTTCTTCCACCTGCTGAGAACCTCAAAGGTCCATGCAGAAATGATCCCTGGATAAGATGTAGGCAGCTATTGAGGAACTAAGAAAGCAAAAGTCATCTTCCATGGCAAAAACCCTGGTCAGATTGAAGGGATGTGTCTGAATCAGCCTCTCTCTTCTTAATGTAAAGATGGACCAAACCAGGCCTGTGTGGAGAGCTGTTCCTGGGTGCCTATGGTTGATATACCATTCTAACTTGTGACAGTGTCACAGGAAGTAGGGGCAGGCTCCATCTCATGGGACTCTTGGAAGCAACTGTTAGGACAAAGTGATTGTCATGGCAGTGACCTCATTCAGTTGCTGAAGGAATTGACCTACCTAACTTCCTTGTTGATGGAACTCTCTGAACATGGTATCCAGGAACCCAGAGACCCAGAGGCAGTCCCAGTCCCAGTCCCAGTGAACTCAATTGTTTGGATTTACCAAGGACATGGTCAGCTTTTCTTGATACCTACTGATGTGAGGATGGCAAAATTACAGGAGAGCTATGAAGAGGGTCCTTTCCTGGGAAAGCAGGTAGTTGCTCACCACTGGCTCATGGCAACTTCACAGAGTTGGAAAAGGAGACAAGATCTGAGACTGTAGAGGCAATTTCGGGGGAACATAGTATGGCTCACCAGTTAGAAGACACTCCATAGAGTCACAGACCTACTTGGGGGAAGGAGGTACCTTTTTGAGTGTGGGTGTGAGTATGTGGTTTTCACATTTTCTGAGAATAGGTAGAAAAGTCGGTTTGTTTGGTTTGGGGTGGACTGTTTCTTGTTTGTCATTTGACAAGGTGAGTGTTTCTATGTCTGTGTATTTTACTGTGTCAGTGGTTGTAGACAATAGTAAAGAGAATGCATCAATGGATGTGTTGTGTCTAGTAGAAAGCTCCCAGCATTCATCCTGCCCAATTTATGAATAGAGAGTGGCTAGCCTTATTGATGTGCAATACCTATTATCTTCCAAAGTTCCAGTTTTCTTCCTGAATTCAGTCATCTATCCGGAATAGGCTCATGGTTTTGTGTCCAAGGTATGTACCACCTCCAAGCTCTGTGAAATGGCCATGTACTGAATAGCTGAAGAGAATGAGAGCATCTCAGAAAACTCAGATATCCGTGTGAATAGGAAACTCTCAGTGGAGAAACCCTGCTTTGGGCCTTTTGCTTACCTATTTTTCTGTTGCCCTGAATGTCAGGAAGGTCTTTGCCTCAGGTCACACTTTGTGAAGCCTGAAAAAATAGTTTTCAAATGGAAATGAATGGGCATCACCTGTGGCTCTTTGCTTAATTGCTTTTAAAATGGATGTGTCTGAATCAGCATCTTGGCCCTGTGTGAGGTTGTCGCTTAGATTCTCAACACCAGATGGATCTAAAGAAAGATGCCATGTGTACATCCAAAACCAAAATGGCAAAAAAAATCAGTAATTGTGGATAAAACTTCTTGCCTATCTCTCTTAGTTTCCGGACATCCATCAAGTGAAAATAGGGATCCCTTGGGTCAAATTAGTACATCAAAGCCCTGTAGTGGTGCTTGGGTTTCCTCATGACTCCAAATCACATGAAGAATCTATACCAGACTGTCAGTAGGCCTCAAATTGGAGAAGCAGAGCAGTATTAAGAGCAGGCCTATTTGATCACTCCTGGTTCACAGGAAAGTTGTCCCGGCCACAAAGACTTTAGGCAAATGAGGGGAAAAGGAGCATATTTTGGACCCTGTTTTTAGATGTGCCCCTCATGGAAACCTCCAGCCAGAGGTTATGATGAGTGTCTATATGGAAGAATATGAGGGCTATGTGGAAGTGTTTTGGTTTTAATTGTGGTCATTTGTGTGGCGATTGGAAAAGATGACTGGGTCCACCGGGGTTTAAACTCTGGTGTGATTACCCTTTGAGACTGCGTTGTGGAACTGACCTCAAAAAAGTATTGCCATTATTTGTGTTGGCATTTTTGGAGGCCACGCATGAGAGTCGCCCTTGAAAACTGAGATGTAGACCAAGGGTGGCTTTCCACAGAACACAGGGAATCTCAGCCATGATATCATATGATTTTATTTTGAAAGCCTTGGCATCCATAGTTGAGAGTCAAAACACACAAGGACCTCTCATTGTAGACCTCTATGGGCCTGGCTTCATGTAACCTTTTGCCCACTCTTTGGGAAGCCTTGCCTGTGAGATTTCTCCAGAGTTTTCATTGAAATGATCTTCCTCAACATTTAATGGTTCCTGAATGAATTGAAACCCACAGTGCCTCCGACTTCATCCTTGAAGAATGCCTAGATAAATATCATGAAATTTTTGAAATTCCCATGACCAGGTGGCACTGGAAAATCTTGGATGTCCTGTTGCTATTTTAAGTGTACCAGACAGTGCCTTAATTGACTGGGATTTATGATAATGGTGTAGAACAGAGATGTCAGTAAGTTGGAGCCTCCTGATTAGTGGTCATAGAGCAGTGTTGTGCAGGTGTGTGATAAAACATCTGTGGTGGGGCCATGTGGATCTGCCATTTACTTCCAAATGGGTTGTGACTGACATGGTGCAGCCAGCAGAACCTTCTATGTAAAGGCATCTTGTTATATGGAGAAATTTCAGGGCAATGTTCAGAATCAGGTTGCTATGGTCAAGGGGGCAGGCTCTGTGGGATAGAAGCCTGGTTGGTGCATTCTCCTGCAGACTCTGAACCACCACACGTGACAGAACTCCCTCCAGCACTGGGTCCCAGTTGAACTCCTTGTATTTCGTGAAGCAAATACCAAAATCCCAGTGCAGCAGCAAGAAACAGCAATAAATATGGAGGATGACCAAATGTCTTCACAGTCCACACGAGGAAACACTTAGCACCCAGTGGCCACAGTTTACCTACAAAGAGAGAATTCAGCACTGCTGCCTCATGTTCATTGGAATATAAGAAACCATGCCCTCCAGGTCACATAGATGCAGACCCAGCTTTGATGGTCGCACTAGATGGATGCTAAAGCTCCTTAAAACAACATATATTTCAAGTGCCCAATCTCAATGGAAGTGTCTCAAGAAGTCTTTAGGCCAGCAGAGCTGCAAGTTTTTGGAGTGTTTACCGGTTAGATCAGGACACAAGAAAAGACCACTGACTCCAATAGAAATAAAATTAAATTAAACTTATTATTTCCACTGGCCATGCTGCCTCTCCCTCCGAAAACGGCGGGAACAAGACAGCAACCCCAGCTTTCCTACAGCACAGCTTTATAGCCCAGAAAGTTACACAAAATGGGGGTTAGAGATAACAGAACTCTGACAAGCATCACACTAATGGTAGTTTACATTTTTTTTTTTTTTTGCTGTAAAATGGAGCCTCAGAGAGGGTTGCTGTCTGGCCAGGGAAGGCAAATATTTATGATATGTCACTAAAGTTTCAAAAAGGGTTGCTATCAGGTCAGAGAGCAAGACATGGGTCAGTTCAAGTCACTGGCAGGCATTCCAAACAGGTTCAGAATTTTCAGTAATTTATGGTAAAGCCAAAATTATCTTTTCATGCTTTGTGGCAAGATGGCTCCCAATTTTAATAAAAGATCAGGTTGGGTCTATCATTTTCCCCTTTTCTCTGTGTCCCTTTCAAATCTTTGATAGATTGGGAGAAGAGCACTGAGGAAATTTTAATCCCTCAGGTAAAAGTCTCCAAATTTTTAGAACTCACCCAAAACCAGTCTCCCTGATTTTACCTGACTTAATTAATTACTTGTATTGATAGTCTATTTATATTTGGCTCCATTGTTGTAATAAGAGAGGCGTCACCCATTTTGGATTCTTCTGAGCTGAGAGAGGGTGACGTGAGTAGGCATGGTGTGAGGGACTTGAGTTGCCTTTTAGAAGTAGTTGAGGGACATGAGTTGCCTTTTAGAAATCAGTTCGTTTTGAAGTCTTGTTAAGGAAGAACAGGTTGTAAAGTCATCTGGGGATGGGTTCTTCTATGAGAGAAACAAAAACCATGAGTACTGAATAAATGTTGCAGCAGCTGGAACATGTCACTCTATAGAATTTCCCTCACCGGTCTTTAATATTCCCAGTTATCAAGACTGTCAACTTAATATTTAACTTTTAGTATTACAGTTGTCCCTCCCCATAAGATACAGTTTAATAATTTAATGTCATCTGATCTTGAAAAATCCTTTTACCAGTATGACCTCTGTGTCTAATAGAGGAAACCTTTAATTCTGATACTCAATGCTGGATAATCGTACTAGCAAACACCAAACTTAACTGTGTAGGTTAGGAATATCTTTAGGCCTTAAACTGAAAATTTCTGCCTCTGGCAGCTCTTCTTGATAGTCTCTTTTAATAAGTATCAGGCATTCCTCTCTGAGAATCCTTCTTTGTAGCCTCCAGTCTTACTTATTTTGGGAGGCTAACATAAAGTGTATACCTTAAAATATTATTATTATTATCATTATTATTATTATTATTATTATTATTTAAAATGCCCAGGAATGGCTGTATTTTGGTTTTCATTGTCTTTGCTAAGTGTTTAAGATGAAGAAGTCAAACTGACTTTTGTTTCTATCTATTGTTAACAGTCAGCTGAGCTTTCATGGGAGTCATTCCTGGGGAAACTTGAGAGCACTTTCTCAGTTCTTCTAGAGCCATTTGCGCTAGGTGGGTCCAGGTCTTGCTTGACCATGTGGCTTCCCTGGGAAGCATCAGGGATTTCTCCCTTCTCTGATGACTCTCCTCTTCATAGCAAATGCACTGATTGGCTTTCTGTTCTCCAGTGGTCTCATCAATCTCCCTGATGGGGAGTTTATGTGGCCCAGAGTTGCAAAACTCTTTAGTGAAGTCCCCTGTTCCCTGGATTCAGACTGACTCAGAGGGCAAGAGACAAATATTGGTTTTTTTTGGCCCTTTTCATTTAAATTTAATTTTAAATCCAAATCTTAAACATCCATCAAATAAATTTTAACATCCTTATATTAAGAGCACTGGGCTTTAATGTCTATAACTTTATAATTATTTATCTTTTTATTAATTGGGATCTGTATTATTCTGTCTGTCTTGTAGGTGATAACTTACTCTCTGAAATTA
The DNA here is from genome assembly GCF_048772815.1 of Callospermophilus lateralis. NCBI lineage: Eukaryota > Metazoa > Chordata > Mammalia > Rodentia > Sciuridae > Callospermophilus > Callospermophilus lateralis. The sequence goes on from NW_027514417.1 coordinate 943,874, forward strand.
AACCATGTTTTGTTCTTAAAGCAACACTTCTGTAAAACACTAACAGAGAATCTAGATCACATATAAGGAAATTACAAAATAAAATTTTATAACAAGAGTAAAAATACTTAGTTCGTGTAATAGCTACACTGAATTTTTTGGCTGAGTAATACATTATATCCCCTGTTTGAGATCCTAGTTATTTTGACATAAAAAAAGAACTTTTAACATAACTTTAAAGAAATAAAATCTGACCTACTGCTTTTGTAGTCATTCTCACATGTAGTAAGATGGGACACACAGCCTTATCTCAGGTAAGGCAGGGCTCTTTATAAATATTAAGTGTTTTAGTTCTAAAGCTGATCTTTATTTTTAAAATATTATTTTACTAAGTTTACATAAATTGTTTGAGGTCACATGAACATTAGCTAACAACATATAATATCACTTTTAAAACATGAATTAAAGAAATGATGAAAGTTTTTAACCTTTACATAGATTAGGCTCTAATTAACATAAAATACATTTAAATTGTTCCCCAATGTAAAAAGTAATATAAAACTTTGCATATCTTATTGGTAACAGGTGAATAAATCCCCAATACATTTTTTACCGTACAACTTCAGAACACTAGCTTGATATAATCCTCTTTTAAAATTTTTACCTTACAGACTTGCATACCTGATATGAGCACATTAGTAGCATCACAATTACATTGATGTTTCTACATTAACCAAGTTTAGCTTTTAAAGAAATGGCAATACAGTGCTCTAAAATAACAGTTCTAATTTAATCAGTTGTTTAATTTCTATGGTTGCTTGCTCTAGAAAAAATAAAACTTAATAAACACAATGCTATGGGTAAACTTATGTTTTAAGAAATTTTTGTCTCTTTAACACATGATTGATTTTTACTATCCTTTACAGACTTTAGTCAAACTTATACAGACGTTAGGAAGTCAATCAGATATCTAACAAAAGTACTCATTAATGAGTAATCCCATATCAAATTTACTTTACTTATTTATCAAAATATTAGACAAATGTATTGAAGAGTGTAAACCATTTTTATGTTGAAGGAAAAGTCCTAGAACCAAGGCATATTAGACATTTTGTAGATATTAACATTTTATTAGATTTTTGAATACCTAGAAAAACTTGAAAGCTTAAATTTAAAAACATTTATTTTTATCTGTTTATCCAATTTAATTGAACCATTTAAATCACGTGAATTAAAGACCTTTGGATCCACTTTTTAAAATTTGTTTATATGAGCGCTTTTTTTATGAGTGCTCCTTATATATGTTAATTTGTGTATCATATATATGATATACGGACATATGTATATATAGACATACAACACATAACAAAATTGAGCACACGTAATAATAGTAAAGGCCTTTTAGCTTTTCGCAGGTGAAATCTCCATTGCAATGTTTCAAAAATTCCAAAGTTGGTCAAAGATAGTACTGATCAGAAAAACATTAACCTAGGTCTGTATGATCAAAATCATGAGCTCAAAAAAAAAAAAAAGTATCTAAGGAAAAAAATAAGAGTCCTAGAAAAAATGACTGGTCAGTAATTAGTAAATACCATACAATTTACCTTTTTTTTCTTAGGGCTCAGATCAGTCTCCTAATAATCTTGCAGGCTTCTTTCATTTGCCTTTCAAAATAAATCATGGCTGAGGTCTGGAAGGAGGAAGAAAAAACTGCTATTCTGAGCAGACACCTCAGGCCTAAGGCATTTTAACCATAATTTTCAGGTTCGGATGTTGAAAATTATGGTACAAGTTTAAGATACAATTCACAAAATTTTATATCTTTACATCTTGTTTTGTCAACAGATATCATACTATGATTTACAATACTTGTCCAGATTAATGCTCTGGTGCACAAAGTGACATTTTCCCAGGCTACCCAATTCAAAATTGGTGAAAAAAAAAGACTGAGTGATTGGGAAGTTACTTGCCAACTTGGAAGTAGAGTTCTTTAGTTTTCCATCCTTAGTATTTAAGTTCTCTGGCATGAATTATCTGAAATCATAAACTAAACAATTACCTAAACCCGACTTTTAACTGCAAGATTGTGCAATGCTTCAAAAACCCATTCAGATACCAGAGTGTTACAATAAAACATCATCATTTAGAAACACATTCAGCTAAGATCATTCCCCAAAAACAATTTATAATATCAACACATTATTGCACGTGTCTTAAAGGGCCAGAAACAAAGACACAAGACAGACAGAAAGGAGGTCCAGACTGTGGCTGTCAGACAGAACCCTTTAAACCAGAGCAGATAAGAGAAAAATCTCCTACACCAGTGGCACCATAGATGTCAACAGGGGGGGACCAGATGTTTTAAAAGAGGGGCAACCTGAAATGTACAATCAAGGGTCTCCATGGTGACTTTAATGCATTTAGTGTCCTCTTTTTCTTTTTCTCTTTTTTAGAAGACAGAGGTGGCATAATCCTTACAGTGCAGGGAAGAAAGGAGGGAATTCCCTGAAGCAACAGGGCTTCGGCAGCTGCTGGGAGTCCCTCAGTCCCTCCTTTTACTTACAGGATCAGCTACTCTGGTTTAGATCCACCCCAAGCATGCTACATTTACATTACTAACATTTAAGTAGTCAGTTCTAAAAAAGTTCCGGGACTAAGCGAGGGGGGGGGGATGTAGCAAAATTTGTAACTTAAAGTTCGGCTCCTGACCTTGAAGCTAATTAATGCCAATTTAATAATGAGGACAAGGTTTTTAGAAAAAGAAAAAGGGGGGGGGTAATTGCTTTGGTAACAAAGGAAAAACACAGGGGACTCTGCCCAAATGTTGTGACTCTCTGGATCTGGAGGGACAAGGGGTTTTAATGGAGATTCACTTTTTAACCTGGGAGATACTCAGTTCTCAGGTCCACAGCAGGCATTGTCCTCTTCAGTGGGTGTGCTCCAGGCACCCAACTACAGGCTTCTCTCATTCTGCTTAACAAAGGGGGGTAAAGTTCATCGCAGTTCCTTAAAACACAGTTCAAAGGGATGTCAGTTTTACTTGCTTTGTTACCCATTTTCACGTCCATGTAGATCAGGTGACATGAGTATTTCTTCCACCATTTCTGGGAGCAATATATTAAAGAAGTAAAATTAGTATTGGGGTTACAAAGAGGTGCACCCTGTGTCTATGAATATAGAGATAAAGCATGAATAGACCATACTGTGAATAAATAATATAACTTGTTCCAATTTTAAATAATGGATTTAACTGATATCTGAAAAATTACAGGAAATCTTATATTGATATACAATCATTCATTCCAACCAATTATACATCTAATTGTAATATTAGTGTTTTGGTTTATCATGAAGAGTGTGTGAGTTTTGCTTCAAAAGTGATTATGGAAATCGAAAATAATGTGTTTGGAAAGAAGTCTCATAAAAAGACCAGTCAGGAAACCTGGAAGAATACATATGTTGTGAAGCAGGAAGTGATTGAAAGTAAAACAAATGCCTATAAGTTTGCTAATTTGTGGATGAAATATATATCCAATGATGTGCATAAACTCATGAAATAGTAATGTACCAGTGTTGAGTAAAAATGAACGTCAAAATACACATCATGTCCCATAGGAATTTACTTGCATTGATATTAAACTGGGTCAGTTACTGTAGAAATATTAGGATTCGCGTGCATCATTCACCAAAGTTAGTATTCTTTTTTTTTTAATTGTTATTTATGGTTGTTAAAAACATTACATAGTTCTTGATATATCATATATCGCATTTTGATTCAAGTGGGTTATGAACTCCCATTTTTACCCCGTATACAGATTGCAGAATCACATCAGTTACACATCCATTGATTCACATATAGCCATACTAGTGTCTGTTCTATTCTGCTGCCTTTCCTATCCTCTACTATCCCCCCTCCCCTCCCCTCTCCTCCCCTCTTCTCTCTCTACCCACTCTACAGTAATAAATTTCTCCCCCTTGTATTATTTTTCCCTTTTCCCGCACTTTCTTTTGTATAAAATTTTGTATAACCCTGAGGCTCTCCTCCCATTTCCATGCAATTTCCCTTCTCTCTCCCTTTCTTTTCCACCTCTCATCCCTGTTTAGTGTTAATCTTCTTCTCATGCTCTTCGTCACTACTCTGTTCTTAGTTACTCTCCTTATATCAAAGAAGACATTTGGCATTTGTTTTTTGGGGATTGGCTAGGTTCACTTAGCATAATCTGCTCTAATGCCATCCATTTCCCTGCAAATTCTAAGATTTTGTCATTTTTAAATGCAGAGTAATACTCCATTGTGTATAAATGCCACATTATTTTTATTCATTCTTCCATTGAAGGGCATATAGCTTGGTTCCACAGTCTTGGTATTGTGAATTGTGCTGCTCTGAACATCGATGTAGCAGTGTCCCTGTAGCATGCTCTTTTAGGTCTTTAGGTTTTAGACCGAGAAGGGGAATATCTGGGTCAAATGGTGGTTCCATTGCCAGCTTTCCAAGAAATCTCCATACTGCTTTCCCATTTGGCTGCACCAATTTGCAGTCCCACCAGCAATGTACAAGTTTACCTGTTTCCCCATATCCTCGACAAGCACTTGTTGTTGTTTGACTTCATAATGGCTGCCAATCTTACTGGAGTGAGATGGTATCTTAGGGTGGTTTTGATTCACATTTCTCTGACTGCTGGAGATGGTGAGCATTTTTTTATGTACTTGTTGATTGATTGTATGTCCTCCTCTGAGCAGTGTCTGTTCAGGTCCTTGGCCCATTTGTTGATTGTGTTATTTGTTATCTTATTGACTAATTTTTGAGTTCTTTGTATACTCTGGATATTAGGGCTCTATCTGAAGTGTGAGGAGTAAAGATTTGTTCTTAGGATGTAGGCTCCCTATTTACCTCTCTTATTGTTTCTTTTGCTGAGAAAAAACTTTTAGTTTGAGTAAGTCCCATTTGTTGATTCTAGCTATTAACTCTTGTGCTATGGGTGTCCTATTGAGGAATTTGGAGCCCGACCCCACAGTATGTAGATCATAGCTAACTTTTTCTTCTATCAGGCGCCGTGTCTCTGATTTGTTATCAAGCTCCTTGATCCATTTTGAGTTAACTTTTGTGCATGGCGAGAGAAAGGGATTCAGTTTCATTTTGTTGCATATGGATTTCCAGCTTTCCCAGCACCAATTATTGAAGATGCTATCCTTCATCCATTGCATGCTTTTAGCCCCTTTATCAAATATGAGATAGTTGAAGTTTTGTGGATTGGTTTCTGTGTCCTCTAATCTGTACCATTGTTCCACCCACCTGTTTTGGTACCAGTATTATGCTATTTTTGTTACTATTGCTCTGCAGTATACTTTGAAGTCTGATATCGCTATATCGCCTGATTCACACTTCCTGCTTATCATTGTTTTTGCTATTCTGGGTCTTTTATTTTTCCATATGAATTTCATGATTGCTTTCTCTATTTCTACAAGAAATGCCATTTGGATTTTGATTGTCATTGCATTAAACCTATAGAGAACTTTTGGTAATATCGCCATTTTGATAATGTTAGTTCTGCCTATATATGAACAGGGTACATTTTTACATCTTTTAAGATCTTCCTCTATTATTCTCTTTAGGGTTCTGTAGTTTTCATTTTATGAGACTTGCACCTCTTTTGTTAGGCTGATTCCCAATTATTTTTTTTAGGATATTGTGAATGTAGTGGTTGTCCTCATTTCCGTTTCAGAGGATTTTTTGCTGATATACAGGAATGCCTTTGATTTATGCGTGTTGATTTTATATCCTGCCACTTTGCTGAATTCATTCATTAGCTCTATTAGTTTCTTTGTAGACCCTTTTGGGTCTGCTAGGTATAGAATCATGTCATCTCTAATACTGATAATTTAAGTTCTTCTTTTCCTATTTTTATGGCTTTAATTTTTTTGTCTGTCTAATTGCTCTCGCCAGTGTTTCACGAACTATGTTGAACAGAAGTGGTGAAAGAGGGCATCCCTTTCTTGTTCCAGATTTTAGGGGGAATGCCTTCAATTATTCTCCATTCAGAATGATGCTAGCCTGAGGCTTAGCAGAGATTGCTTTTACAATATTGAGGTATGTTCCTGTTATCCCTAGTTTTTCTAGAGTTTTGAACATAAAGGTATGCTGTTCTTTGTCGAATGCTTTCTCTGCATCTATCGAGATGATCATATGGTTCTTATTTTTAAGTCTATTGATGTGATGAATAACATTTATTGATTTCCCTATATTGATCCAGCCTTGCATCCCACGGATGAGTCCTACTTGATCATGTACACAATTTTTTTGATATGCTTTTGTATCTGATTTGCTAGAATTTAATTGAGGATTTTTGCCTCTAGGTTCATTAGAGATATTGGTCTGTAGTTTTCTTTCTTTAAAGTGTCTTTTTCTGGTGTAGGAATCAGGGTGAGGGTGGCCTCATAGAATGAATTTGGAAGTTCTCCTTCTTTTTCAATTTCCTGAAATAGCTTGAAAAGCATTGGTATTAGTTCCTCTTTAAAGGTTGTATAAAACTCTGCTGTATACCCATCGGGTCCTGGGCTTTTCTTACTTGGTAGTGTTTTGATGGTTTCTTCTATTTCCTCAATTGATATCGGTCTGTTTAGGTTGTCCATAACCTCCTGACTCAATCTGGGCACATCAAATGACTTAAGAAATTTATCGATGCCTTCACTCTCTTCTATTTTATTGGAGTATAAAGATTCAAAATATTTTCTTATTATCTTCTGTATTTCTGAAATATCTCTTGTGATATTGTCTCTTTCATCCCGTATGCTAGTAATTTGAGTTCTCTCTCTTTTTTTCTTCATTACCATGGCTAAGGTTCTGTCGGTTTTATTTATTTTTTCAAAGAACCAAATGGGTTGACGTGTCCGCCGCGCTGGCAGGCTGCTGGGCCTGTTTCTGCATTCGGTTGCAGGTGTGCCTACCTTGCGGGAGTGGGTGGTGGCTCTGCTTTGCCCCTTCTCCAATTGGGGTGTCGTGACTATCATGCCGGCACGTCGCTGGGCCTGTTCTGGGCGCGGGCAAAGGCTCTGCTCTACGCCTACTCCAATTGTGTTGACGTGACAACCACGCTGGTGGGCCGCTGTGCTTTTACTGGGCTTGGGAGAAGGCTCTGCTCTGCCACTACTCCAATTGGGGTGTTGTGTCTACCACGGTGGCAGGCCGCTGGGCCTGTTCCGCAGGTCAGTCACATGTCTGCTTACATTGCGGGCGCGGTCGGCGGCCAGCTTGGCCCCTACTACAATTTGGGTGACGTGACTACCACGCCAGCAGGTGGCTGGGCCTGATCTGGGCCCGGGTGGCAGCTCTGCTCTGCTCCTACTCCAATTGGGGTGATGTGACTACCATGCCTGCAGGTGGCTGGGCCTGTTCCGGGCAAGGGCGGCAACTCTGCTCTGCCCCTACTCCAATTGGGGTGACGTGACTACCATGACAGTGGGTCGCTGGGTCCGTTCCGGGCATGGGCAGCAGCTCTGCTCTGCCCCTCTGGCTTGATGACAAAGTGAGAGATACTCAGGTGTTTGTGACTCACTTTCTTTACCAGAAGACCAACTGTTTCTGTCACCGCTGGTATCAATGAAGTTATCTCCTCGGCCGCTTTCTGATGACATCAGATCTCTGCCATGTTGATACACCATGTGAATGGCAGCATTTCGTTCCCTTTGCCGGGTGACAAAAGAAACGGGTGAGTCTTGACCGGCCCTCACAAGCCCCGTCTCAAACTTGCTAACACTGCCTATGAAGGCTCGGTTGGTATTAAACTCCACAGTATTCAGCAAGACCCGGACCGAGAAGCAGTTTCCGTGAGTTCTTTAGCCCTGGGCCAGATCAGTTCCAGGAGCTGAAATTCGGCCGCTGTTGGCTTGGTGTATTTTCTGATAGGAGCAGGCTCCATGAAGCAGTTTCTGCGGTTTCTTTAGCACTGAGCCTGAGTAATTTGTCTGCAAGACACAGGCAAATGGCAGTCTGAAATTACCTAGTCTATAGCTGAATGAGTGGCGATCAGTGGAACACAGGGATGGTGACGTCAGCTCTCCAAGATGGTGGCCACTGGCTTCCTCTGTGGTCTGACCGGTGTGGAGAACAGAATTGGACCGCTTCCTTCCCCCATCTCAAACCCAGAATTCAGCACTGAGCACAGTGATTGCACAGGTGGCAGGAGCCCACAAAATCCACACCGCTGTATATTTGCATTGCTATCTCGTCATTTCCCAGCGCGTGCCGCATACTCTAGCCACAGAGCGATTTGCTGAATAAGCAGCATGACCCTCGGTGCGGACAAATCACTCGCGTTGGAGCCCCCATAGCTGATCCTCATGAGATAGAAATACTTCAACTAGGTTTTGGAGCACCCCAATTTTGCTGGAAATTCCTAAAAAGATAGGTTTTAGCAGTTCTAACTCGTCATTCTCCCGCACAGTGACGCGGTACATGGGGGTGATGCACTTCCTTCGCCGCCATCATATGATCCCCCAGAGTTAGCTTTCAGTACTAGGAAACAAATATGTATTTCAGGTGGATGAATATTTCTGAGAATAATCTTTGAAAAGTTGATTATAAATCCACATACATGAATATGAATGAATTTAGGGAGTTTATAATAAGACAAATATATTTGATATTTTGAAAAATTTGGAGAGTGAATATATATATATATATATATATATATATATATATATATATATATATACACACACACATATATATGCACACACACACACACACACACACACACAGAGACATTAAAAAGTAGCATTGCCCGCGCCCAGAACAGGCCCAGCGACGTGCCGGCATGATAGTCACGACACCCCAATTGGAGAAGGGGCAAAGCAGAGCCACCACCCACTCCCGCAAGGTAGGCAGACCTGCAACCGAATGCAGAAACAGGCCCAGCGGCCTGCCAGCGCGGCGGACACGTCAACCCATTTGGTTCTTTGAAAAAATAAATAAAACCGACAGAACCTTAGCCATGGTAATGAAGAAAAAAAGAGAGAGAACTCAAATTACTAGCATACGGGATGAAAGAGACAATATCACAAGAGATATTTCAGAAATACAGAAGATAATAAGAAAATATTTTGAATATTTATACTCCAATAAAATAGAAGAGAGTGAAGGCATCGATAAATTTCTTAAGTCATTTGATGTGCCCAGATTGAGTCAGGAGGTTATAGACAACCTAAACAGACCGATATCAATTGAGGAAATAGAAGAAACCATCAAAACACTACCAAGTAAGAAAAGCCCAGGACCCGATGGGTATACAGAAGAGTTTTACACAACCTTTAAAGAGGAACTAATACCAATGCTTTTCAAGCTATTTCAGGAAATTGAAAAAGAAGGAGAACTTCCAAATTCATTCTATGAGGCCACCATCACCCTGATTCCTACACCAGAAAAAGACACTTTAAAGAAAGAAAACTACAGACCAATATCTCTAATGAACCTAGAGGCAAAAATCCTCAATTAAATTCTAGCAAATCAGATACAAAAGCATATCAAAAAAATTGTGTACATGATCAAGTAGGACTCATCCGTGGGATGCAAGGCTGGATCAATATAGGGAAATCAATAAATGTTATTCATCACATCAATAGACTTAAAAATAAGAACCATATGATCATCTCGATAGATGCAGAGAAAGCATTCGACAAAGAACAGCATACCTTTATGTTCAAAACTCTAGAAAAACTAGGGATAACAGGAACATACCTCAATATTGTAAAAGCAATCTCTGCTAAGCCTCAGGCTAGCATCATTCTGAATGGAGAATAATTGAAGGCATTCCCCCTAAAATCTGGAACAAGAAAGGGATGCCCTCTTTCACCACTTCTGTTCAACATAGTTCGTGAAACACTGGCGAGAGCAATTAGACAGACAAAAAAATTAAAGCCATAAAAATAGGAAAAGAAGAACTTAAGTTATCAGTATTAGAGATGACATGATTCTATACCTAGCAGACCCAAAAGGGTCTACAAAGAAACTAATAGAGCTAATGAATGAATTCAGCAAAGTGGCAGGATATAAAATCAACACGCATAAATCAAAGGCATTCCTGTATATCAGCAAAAAATCCTCTGAAACGGAAATGAGGACAACCACTACATTCACAATATCCTAAAAAAAATAATTGGGAATCAGCCTAACAAAAGAGGTGCAAGTCTCATAAAATGAAAACTACAGAACCCTAAAGAGAATAATAGAGGAAGATCTTAAAAGATGTAAAAATGTACCCTGTTCATATATAGGCAGAACTAACATTATCAAAATGGCGATATTACCAAAAGTTCTCTATAGGTTTAATGCAATGACAATCAAAATCCTAATGGCATTTCTTGTAGAAATAGAGAAAGCAATCATGAAATTCATATGGAAAAATAAAAGACCCAGAATAGCAAAAACAATGATAAGCAGGAAGTGTGAATCAGGCGATATAGCGATATCAGACTTCAAAGTATACTGCAGAGCAATAGTAACAAAAATAGCATAATACTGGTACCAAAACAGGCGGGTGGAACAATGGTACAGATTAGAGGACACAGAAACCAATCCACAAAACTTCAACTATCTCATATTTGATAAAGGGGCTAAAAGCATGCAATGGATGAAGGATAGCATCTTCAATAATTGGTGCTGGGAAAGCTGGAAATCCATATGCAACAAAATGAAACTGAATCCCTTTCTCTCGCCATGCACAAAAGTTAACTCAAAATGGATCAAGGAGCTTGATAACAAATCAGAGACACGGCGCCTGATAGAAGAAAAAGTTGGCTATGATCTACATACTGTGGGGTCGGGCTCCAAATTCCTCAATAGGACACCCATAGCACAAGAGTTAATAGCTAGAATCAACAAATGGGACTTACTCAAACTAAAAAGTTTTTTCTCAGCAAAAGAAACAATAAGAGAGGTAAATAGGGAGCCTACATCCTAAGAACAAATCTTTACTCCTCACACTTCAGATAGAGCCCTAATATCCAGAGTATACAAAGAACTCAAAAAATTAGTCAATAAGATAACAAATAACACAATCAACAAATGGGCCAAGGACCTGAACAGACACTGCTCAGAGGAGGACATACAATCAATCAACAAGTACATAAAAAAATGCTCACCATCTCCAGCAGTCAGAGAAATGTGAATCAAAACCACCCTAAGATACCATCTCACTCCAGTAAGATTGGCAGCCATTATGAAGTCAAACAACAACAAGTGCTGTCGAGGATATGGGGAAACAGGTAAACTTGTACATTGCTGGTGGGACTGCAAATTGGTGCAGCCAAATGGGAAAGCAGTATGGAGATTTCTTGGAAAGCTGGCAATGGAACCACCATTTGACCCAGATATTCCCCTTCTCGGTCTAAAACCTAAAGACCTAAAAAGAGCATGCTACAGGGACACTGCTACATCGATGTTCAGAGCAGCACAATTCACAATACCAAGACTGTGGAACCAAGCTATATGCCCTTCAATGGAAGAATGAATAAAAATAATGTGGCATTTATACACAATGGAGTATTACTCTGCATTTAAAAATGACAAAATCTTAGAATTTGCAGGGAAATGGATGGCATTAGAGCAGATTATGCTAAGTGAACCTAGCCAATCCCTAAAAAACAAATGCCAAATGTCTTCTTTGATATAAGGAGAGTAACTAAGAACAGAGTAGTGACGAAGAGCATGAGAAGAAGATTAACACTAAACAGGGATGAGAGGTGGAAAAGAAAGGGAGAGAGAAGGGAAATTGCATGGAAATGGGAGGAGAGCCTCAGGGTTATACAAAATTTTATACAAAAGAAAGTGCGGGAAAAGGGAAAAATAATACAAGGGGGAGAAATTTATTACTGTAGAGTGGGTAGAGAGAGAAGAGGGGAGGAGAGGGGAGGGGAGGGGGGATAGTAGAGGATAGGAAAGGCAGCAGAATAGAACAGACACTAGTATGGCTATATGTGAATCAATGGATGTGTAACTGATGTGATTCTGCAATCTGTATACGGGGTAAAAATGGGAGTTCATAACCCACTTGAATCAAAATGCGATATATGATATATCAAGAACTATGTAATGTTTTTAACAACCATAAATAAAAATTAAAAAAAAGAATACTAACTTTGGTGAATGATGCACGCGAATCCTAATATTTCTACAGTAACTGACCCAGTTTAATATCAATACAAGTAGATTCCTATGGGACATGATGTGTATTTTGACGTTCATTTTTACTCAACACTGGTACATTACTATTTCATGAGTTTATGCAGATCATTGGATATATATTTCATCCACAAATTAGCAAACTTATAGGCATTTGTTTTACTTTCAATCACTTCCTGCTTCACAACATATATATTCCTCCAGGTTTCCTGACTGGTCTTTTTATGAGACTTCTTTCCAAACACATTATTTTCGATTTCCATAATCACTTTTGAAGCAAAACTCACACACTCTTCTTGATAAACCAAAACACTAATATTACAATTAGATGAATAATTGATTGGAATGAATGATTGTATATCAATATAAGATTTCCTGTAATTTTTCAGATAGCAGTTAAATCCATTATTTAAAATTGGAACAAGTTATATTATTTATTCACAGTATGGTCTATTCATGCTTTATCTCTATATTCATAGACACAGGGTGCACCTCTTTGTAACCCCAATACTAATTTTACGTCTTTAATATATTGCTCCCAGAAATGGTGGAAGAAATACTCATGTCACCTGATCTACATATACATTTTATCCCAGTAATATTCTGGACAAAAAATTTAATGGCCATACTTATGATTGTACCAAGGCCTAAATGGAAAGTGAACACGGATTACTAAAAACATCCATGTCCAGGTTGCGTAATGCTCTCAAATGCCAATCCTATTGGTGACTACATATTTGTTTGTTCCTAAGATTATATATTGAAACTCAACACTGTTGAACATGTCTAATCCTATCAGTCACTTTATACTTTGCCTAATTTTGTAATGTCTCTATTGATATCTGCTTTTCTGCATATTTTCCCCAGCTCATCCTAGTGACTGACTCTTCATATGTGCTGACATTTAAATTCAGTCTCTAACCGAAACCCTATTGCTAAAGAACTTTTGGTGCAAATCATATACTCACTCTTCCACCTAAACCTACCGACTAGCTTCATGATCCTAGCAACTATCCCTTTTTGACTGGATGTTCTCTTCTACATTCAATCATCCAAGGTACAAGGTCCTATGCCATTGTATATCGAATTATATGAGACATATTTGCAGAACATAATTCGTAGCTAAGTATCCCAATCAAGGGCTCAATGCCCTTCTGGGCTTCAAATCATACCTAGATTTCTGTTTTCATACTTATATTTCACCTCTATATTCTTGTAAATATCACAGGTTTCCAACACTATTATTCATCGCACAGAATGATTCCTAACCCAAATCGAACCTGTTATTAACCATAAACATACACTGTTCCCTCAAACTCATTTCACAAAAGAGCAGGAACAGAGTTGTTCTTACAATACAGGAAAGTAGGGGACCGTCCACCTGCTGAGAACCTCAAAGGTCCATGCAGAAATGATACTTGCACAAGTTGTAGGCATGTATGAAGGACCTGAGTGAGCAAAAGTCATCTTCCATGGCAAAAAAACCTAGTTAGAACGAAGGGACGTGTCTGAATCAGCCTCTCTCTTCTTATTGTAGAGAAGACTGACCAAAACAGGCCTGTGTGGAGAGCTGTTCCCATTTGGCTATCATTTATATTCCATTCTAACTTGTGAAAGTGTCACAAGAAGGAGCGGCTGGCTCCATCTCTTGGGACTCTTGGAAGCAACTGTTAGGACAAAGTGGTTGCCAAGGCAGTCACCTCATTCAGTTCCAAAGAAAGTGACATACCTCATTTCCTTGGTGATGGAACTCTCTGAACTTGGTATCCAAGAAGCCACCCAGTGGCAGTCCCAGTCCCAGTCCCAGTCCAAGTGGGCTCACTTGTTTGGATTTTCCAAGGACAAAGTCAGCCTTTCTTGGTACCTACTGATGTGAGGATGGCCAAATGCCAGTAGAGCTCTGAAGAGGGACCTTTTCTGAGAAAACAGGTAGTGGCTCACCGCTGGCTCCTCTCAACTTCACAGAGTTGGACAAGGAGACCAGATCTGAGACAAGACAAGCCAATTCGGGGAAACATTGTATGGCTCACCAGTCAGAGGACACTCCGGGTTGTCACAGACCTACTTGGGGAAAGAAGGTGCCTTTGTGGGAGTGGGTTTGGGTTTGTGGTTCTGTCTCATGTTCTGAGAATAGGTAGGAAAGGCGTTTTTTGGTTTTTTTTTTTTTTTTTTTGGTTTTGAGTGGACTGTTCTAGTAAGTCGTTTGACAAGGCGAGTGTTTCTTTGTCTGTGTATCCCACTGTGTCTGGTGTTGTACACATTAGAAAAGAAAATGCATTAATGGATGTGTCCTGTCTAGTATTAATCTTCCCAAAATTCATCCTGCCCAATATATGAATGAACTGCAGCTTGTCTTATCAATGGGAAACACCTGCAATCTTCCTAAGTTGCTGTTTTCTTCCTAAATTCTGGCCACTCTGCAGAATAGGCTCACGGTTTTGTGTACAAGATATGTACCACCTCCAAGCTCTCTGACATGGCCAAGTACTGGAGAGCTGAAGAGAATGGCGAGCATCTCAGAAAACTCAGATATCAGTGTGACCAGGAAACTCTCAGTTGAGAGACCCTGCTTTGGACTTTTTGTTTAAGTACTGTTCTCTTGCACTGAATATCTGGAAGGATTTTGCTTCCGGCCACCCCTTTGTGAAGCCTAAAGAATATAGTTTTGAAATGGAAATGAATGGGCATCACTTGTGGCTCTTTGCTTTATTGCTTTCGAAAGGGATGTGGCTGAATTAGCCTCTTGGCCTTGTTTGTGGCTGTGATTTAGATTCTAAGCACATGATGGATCTAAAGAATGATTCCATGTGTGCGTTCAAAACCATAATGACAAAAAATCAGTCATTGTGGATGATGTCTCTTGCCTTCCTGTGTTAGGTTCCTGACATCCATCAAGTGAAAATATGGATTCTTTTTATCAAATGAGTTATTCCAAGCCCTGCAGAGGGGCTTGGGTTTTCGCATGACTCCAAATCACATATAGAATCTATACCTGAAAGTCAGTAGCACTCAAATTGGAGAAACACAGCAGTATTTACGGCAGGCTTATTTGATCACTCCTGGTTCACAGGAAGGGTGTCAAGGACACCCTGACTTTAGGCAAATGAGGGGCAAGGGAGCATTTTTTGGACACTGTCTTTGTTTGCACCCCTAATGGAAACCTCCAGCAAGAGGTGACTATATGGAAGAAGATGAGGGACATGTGGAAATGTTTTGGTTTTAATTTTGGTCATTTGTTTGGCGGTTGGAAGAAATGACTGGGTCCACGTGGGCTTGAAATCTGGTGTGATTCCCCTTAGAGACTGAGTTGTGAAACTGACCTCAGAGAAGTATTGCCCTGAATTTTATTTGGATTTTAGGAGACCATGCATGAGAGTCGCCCTTGGAAACTGACATCTAGGCCCAGGGTGGCTTTCCACAGAGCCCTGGGAATCTCAGCCAGGATATCACATGATTTTATTCTTAAAGACATGGCAGCCATATTTGAGAGTTGAAACACACATAGGCCACACATTGTAGACTTCAATGGGCCTGGCTTCATGTGACCTTTTGGACACTCTTTCGGAAGCCTTGCCTGTGAGAGTTCTCCAGAGCTTTCATTGAATTGAGCTTCCTCAACATTTAATGGTTACTGAATGAATTGAAACCCACAGTGCCTCCAACTTCATCATTGAAAAATGGCTAGATAAATACCATGAAATTTTTGAAATTCCCATGACCAGGTGGCACTGGAGAACCTTTGGATGTCCTATTGCTGATCATGAGTATACCAGACAGATCCTTGTATGACTGGGTTTCATGAAAATGGTGTAGAACAGAGATTCCAGTATGTTGGAGCCTTCTGAGTAGTGGGCCAAGAGCAGTGGTGGACAGGTGTGTGATAAATCTTCAGTGGTACGGCCATGAGGATCTACCATTGTATTCCAAATGGCATGTTACTGACATGGTGCAGCCAGCAGACTCTTATATGTAAAGGCATCTTGTTATTTGGAGAGGTTTCAGGGCAATGTTCAGAATCAGGTTGATATGGACAAGGGGGCAATGGGGCAAGCTATGAGGAATAAAAGCTTGGTTGGTGCATTCTCTTGCAGACCGTGGCCCACCACACGTGACAGAACTCCCTCCAGCACTGTGTCTCAGTTGAGCTCCTTGTATGTCATGAAGCAAATACTAAACTCCCAGTTAAGTAGCAAAAACATCACAAAAAGTGGACGAGGACCAAATGGCTTCACAGTCAACACGGGGAGACACTTAGTCCCCTGTGGCCACAGTTTACCTTCAAAGAGATAATTCAGCACTGCTGCTCATCTTCATTGGAAAATAAGAAGACATGTCCTCCAGGTCACATAGATGCAGGCCCAGCTTTGATGGTCTCACTACAAAGGAAGTCAAATCTCCTGACAACAACATATATTTCAAGTGCCCAAACTCAGAGGCAGTTTCTCAAAAAGTTTTTAGGCCAGCAGAGCTTCATGTTTGTGGATTGTTTACCCTGTCCCTTACTTTTGGAAACTCCTCTACCACCTCCAAAGTTGTGAATTCCAGAGCATTTCCATTTCAGATATGTATTCACTGATTTTCTAACTCTTTTCCTCTATTTGTGTCTTAATTGGGGCGAAGGTATTGACAAGGCATTGCATTGGATGAGAGTGGAAGGATATTTGTGCAGCACATATTTGCATACACATTAAATTCATTTTCCAATTGTCCTTTCGAAATACTGAATCCCTGACACTAATACCTACCTACTAGAGTCAGACTACTCATCCTAATATAAAGGAGAAAAATAACCCAAACACAATAGAAATACAAGCAGTTCAGAGGAGGCATGTTGTATACTTGGACTTGCCTTTTGCATTATATAAGGTAGGAGTTATAAATTTAGTCAATTTTTAATTGAAATAGTCCTCCATGTTTTTTTAAAGTTAACAGATATGTGTATTCTTGTTCCCCTTTCTCTGTAGCCTATTCACCCATATATATTCATATGCACATATAGAATCCTACCTGGTATCACATGTACATTTTTGTGAGGTGGCTGACTTGGCAGATACAAGTTGTGAGAAGAGTTTACTACTCTTAAACGCTGTTGGAACTGAAAATTTAACCTACAAGCTTCCTAGTAGAACAACATTATACATTAGCTCATGTTCAGTAAAATAAATATTTTGCATCTGTGGATGATATATATTTAATGATGAATTTTGATTGGCATATATATTGCTTCTTTTTAATGTCTGTATGTGTTTTTTTTGTATCTATAAATACACTCTCCAGATTTTTCAAAATATAAAATATATGTTTCTTATATATACTCTCTAAATTTGTTCATGTTCATGTACGTGAATTCATAATCAACTTTTCACAAGATTATTTTCAGACATATTCATCTACCTGAAATATATATTTGTTTACTAGTACTGAAAACTAACTTCAGTGAATGGTGCATACAAATGCTAATAATTCTACAGTAACTAACCCAGTCTAACATCAATGCAAGTAGATTCCTATGCGACATGATATGTAATTTGACGTTTATTTGTATTCAACACTGGTACATTACTTTTTCTTCAGTGTTTTCACAACATAGGATTTACATTTCATACACAAGTTCACAAATTTATAGGCATTTGTTTCAACTTTAATCACTTCTTGCTTCAGAACACGTGTATTGTCAGGGTGTCTTGACTGGTCTTTAAATGAGAATTCTTTCCAAACATATTATTTTCAATTTTCATAATCACTATTGAAGCAAAACTCACATACTCTCCATGATAAACCAAAACACTAATATTACCATCAGATGTATGTCTGTTTGGAATGAATGATTATATATCAATATAAGATTTCTTATAATTTCTCAGATATCAGTTCAATCCATTATTTAAAGTTGGAACAAGTTATATTATTTATTCACTTATGGTCAATTCATGATTTATCTCTATATTCATTGACACAGGGTACACCTCTTTGTACCCCCAATACTAATATTACGTCTTCAATATATTGCTTCCAGAAATGGTGGTAGAAATACTAATGTGACCTTATCTACATATACATTTTATCACAGTAATATTCTGAACAAAAAATGTAAAGGTCACACTTATGATTGTACCAAAGCCGAAATGGAAAGTGTACATGGATTACTAAAACATCCATGTCCAGGTTGCCTAATGCTCTCAAATGTCAATCCTATTGGTGACTACATATTTGTTTCTTCCTAAGATTATATACTGAAACTCAACCCTGTAGAAAATGTCTAATCCTATCACTCATTTTATACTTTGCCTGATTTCATAATGTCTCTATTGATATCTGCTTTTCTACATATATTCCCCAGCTCATTATACTTACTGACTCTTCATATGTGCTGACATTTACATTCATTCTCTAACCAAATCCCTATTGGGAAAGAACTTTTGGTGCAAATCCTATACTCACTCTTCTTCCTAAACATACCAAATATCTTCCTAATCCTACCTACTATCCCTTTTTGACTGGATGTTCTCTTCTACATTCAATCATCCAAGGTACAAGGTCCTATGCCATTGTATATCAAATTATCTGAGACATATTTGCAGAACATAATTCAAAGCTAAGTATACCAGTCAAGGGCCCAATGGTTTTCTGGGCTTCAAATCATACCTAGATTTCTGTTTTCATACTTTTATTTCACCTCTATATTCTTGTACATATCGTAGGTTCCCAATACCATTATTCATGGCACAGAATGATTTATAACCCAAATCGAACCTGTGATTAACCCGAAACATACACTGTTCCCTCAATCTCATTTTACAGAAGAGCAGGGACAAAGTTGTTCTTACAGTACAGGAAAGTAGGGTACCTTCTACGTGCCGAGAATCTCAAAGGTCCATGCAGAAATGATACCTGGAGAAGTTTTAGGCAGGTATGAAAGACCTGAGAGAGCAAAAGTCATCTTCCATGGCAAACAACCTCGTCAGAATGAAGGAATGTGTCTGAATCAGCCTCTCTCTTCTTATTGTAGAGAAGATGGACCAAACCAGGCCTGGGTGGAGAGTTTTACCGAGGTTCCTATGGTTGATATACCATTCCAACTTGTTAAAGTGTCACAGAAAGTAGGGGCCAGCTCCATCTCATGGGACCCTTGGAAGCAACTTTTAGGATAAAGTGGTTGCCAGGGCAGTGACCTCATTCAGTTCCAAAGAAAGTGACATACGTCATTTCCTTGTTGATGCAACTCTCTGAACTTGGTATCCAAGAAGCCAGGCACCCAGAAGGAGTCCCTGTCCCAGTCTCAGGGGGGTCACTTGGTTGGATTTAACAAGAATAGAGTCAGTCTTTCTTGGTACCTACTGATGTGAGGAAGCACAAATGCCAGGAGAGCTCTGAAGAGGGACCTTTCCTGAGAAAGATGGTAGTGGCTCACCAATTTTTTCTGACAACTTCAGAGAGTTGGCCAAGGAAACCAGATCTGATAGAAGACAGGCCATTTTGGGGAACATAGTTTAGCCCACCAGTCAGAGGACTCTCTGGATAGTCAAAGACCTACTTGGGGGAAGGAGGTGCCTTTGTGGGCAGTGGGTGTGTGTTTGTTATTTTGTCTCATGTTCTGAGAATAGGTAGGAAAGTCGCTTTGTTTGGTTTGGAGTGGACTGTTTCTAGTAAGTCGTTTGACAAGACTAGTATTCCTATGTCTGTGTATCCCACTGTGTTCGTTGTTGTAGACATTAGAAAAGATAATGCATTAATGGATGTCTAGTCTAGTATAAATCTTCCCATAATTCATACTAGCCAATTAGTGAATGGACTGCAACTTGTCTTATCCATGGGCAACACCTGCTATCTTCCTAAGTTCCTGTTTTCTTCCTGAATTCTGGCCACTCTCCAGAATTGGCTCATGGTTTTGTTTCCAAGATATGTACCACCTCCAAGCTCTGTGACACGGCCATGTACTGGATAGCTGAAGATAATAGCGAGATTCTCAGAAAACTCAGATATAAGTGTGACCAGGAAAGTCTCAGTGTAGAGACCATGTTTTGCACCTTTTCTTACATATTGTTCTGTTGCCCTGAATGTAGGATATCAGTGTGACCAGGAAAGTCTCAGTGGAGAGACCATGATTGGGTCTTTTGCTTAACTATTTTTCTGTTGCAATGAATGTCTGGAAGGTCTTTGCCTCAGGCCACCCCTTTGTGAAGCCTGAAGAATATAGTTTTGAAATGGAAATTGATGGGCATCACCTGTGGCTTTTTGCTTAATTGCTTTGGAAAGGGATGTGGCTGAATTAGCCTCTTGGCCTTGTGTGTGGCTGTGACTTAGATTCTCAGCACCTGATGGATCTAAAGAATGATCCCATGTGTGCATCCCAAACCAAAATAGCCAAAAGATCAGTCATTGTGGATGAAGTCACATGCCTTCCTCTGTTAGGTTCCTGACCTCCATCAAGTGAAAATAGAGATTCTTTGGGTCAAATGAGTTCTTCCAAGCCCTGCAGAGGTGCTTGGGGTTTCGCATGACTCCAAATCACATAAAGAATCTATATCTGAAAGTCAGTAGGCCTCAAATTGGAGAAACAGAGCAGTATTAAAGGCATGCTTATTTGATCAATCCTGTTTCACAGGAAGGGTGTCCTGGACATCCTGACTTTAGGCAAATGAGGGGCAAGCAAGCTTATTTTGGAAACTGTCTTTGCCTGCGCCCCTCATGGAAACCTTCAGCCAGAGGTGATGATGAGTGACTACATGGAAGAAGATTAGTATCATGTGGGAGTGTTTTGGTTATAAATTTGGTCATTTGTGTCTCGGTTGGAAGAAATGACTGGGTCCACCTAGGCTTGAACTCTGGTTTGATTCCCCTTAGATACTGAGTTGTGGAACTGAACTCAGAGAAGTATTGCCATGAATTTTGTTGGGATTCTAGGAGGACACGCATGAGAGTCGTCCTTGGAAACTGAGATCTAGGCCCAGGGTGGCTTTCAAAAGAGCACTGGGAATCTCAGCCCGTATATAACATGAATTTATTATAAAGACTTGGAAGGCTGAGTTGAGAGTCAAAACACACATGGGCCTCACATTTAGACCTCAATGGGCCTGGCTTCATGTGACCTTTTTGGGCACTCTTTGGGAAGCCTTGCCTGTGAGAGTTTTCCAGAGCTTTCATTGAAATGAGCTTCCTCAACATTTAATGATTCCTGAATGAATAGAAACCCACAGTGCCTCCAACTTCATCTTTGAAAAATGGCTAGATAAAAACCATGAAATTTTTGAAATTTCCATGACCAGGTGGCACTGGAAAACTTTTGGATGCCCTGTTGCTGATCATGAGAATACCAGACAGTGCCTTGATTGACTGGGTTTCATGAAAATGGTGTATAACAGAGATGCCAGTAAGTTCGATCCTGCTGAGTAGTGGCCCAGAGCAGTGGCGGGCAGGTGTTTGATAAAACATCGGTGGTAGTGCCATGAGGATCTACCATTGGATTCCAAATGGCTTGTGACTGACATGGTGCAGCCAGGAAACCCTTATATGTAAAGGCATCTTGTTATATGGAGAGGTTTCAGGGCAATGTTCTGAATCATGTTGCTATTGTCAAGGGGGCAAGCTAAGTGGGATAAAACTGGTTGGTGCATTCTCCTGCAGACCCTTCCCCCCACACCTGACAGAACTCTCTCCAGTACTGTGTCTCATTTGAACTCGTTGTATTTTGTGAAGCAAATACCAAACTCCCAGAGCAGCATCAAAAACACCACGAAAATTAGAGGATGACCAAATGGCTTCACAGTCGACACGGGGAGACACTTATCCCTTAGAGGCCACAGTTTACCTACAAAGAGAGAATTCAGCACTGCTGCCTCATTACATTGGAGAATAAGTAACCATGTCATCCAGGTCACATAAATTCAAATCCAGCTTTGATGCTCTCACTACAAAGTAATCTAAAGCTCCTGACAACAACATATATTTCAAGTGCCCAACCTCAAAGGCAAATTCTCAAAAAACTTTAGACCAGCAGAGCTCCATGTTTGTGGAGGGTTTACTCTGTCCATTACATTTAGAAACTCCTCTACCAGCTCCAATGGTGTGAAATCTGGAGCATTTTCCATTCCATATAGGTATTGACAGATTTTTTTAACTCTTCTCCTCTAATTGTGTCTTACTTGAGGAGAAGGTAATGTCAAGGCATTGTTCTGGATGAGAGTCGGAAGATTTTTCTGTAGCATATGTTTGCATACACATTGGATTCAATTTCCTATTTTCCATTCAAAATACTGAATCCCTGACACTAACCCATACCCTACCAGACTCTGACTACTAATCCTAATATGATGGTGAAAAATAACCCAAACAGAATAGATATACAAGCAGTTCAGTGGAGGCATGTTGTATAGTTGGACTTGCCTTCTGCATGATACAGAGCAGGAGTTATAGATCTAGTCAATTGATTGTTGAAATAGTTCTCCATGTATTTTTAAATTTAACAAATATGTGAATTCCTGTCTCCCTTTTTCTGTAGCCTATTCAGCATGTGTATTTTTATATGCACATATAGAATCCTACTTGGTACCACATGTACATTCTTGTGATTTGGTGGACTTGGCAGATACAAATTGTGAGACGAGATCACTCCTACTTAACCCTGTTGGTACTGAATATTCAAACTATGGGTGAGATTCCTAGTTGAACAACATTTTACATAAATCCATGTTCAGTAAAATGAATATTTTTAGATCTGTGGATGATATATATTTTATGATGAATTTTGATTGACATACACATTGCTACTTTTTTTGTCTTGTGTACTCTCCAGATTTTTCAAAATATGAAATATATGTGTCTTATCTACACTCCCTAAATATGTTCATGATCATGTATGTGGATTTATAATCAACTATTCACAAGATTATTCTCAGAAATATTCATCCACCTGAAATTTGCCTAATGCTCTCAAATATCAATCCGATTGTTGACTACATATTGTTTTTTTCCTAAGATTATATATTCAAACTCAACCCCGTTCAAAATGTATAATCCTATCACTCACTTTATACTTTGCCTGATTTTCTAATATCTCTATTTATATCTGCTTTCCTACATATTTTCCCCCCTTCATCATTGTGACCGACTCTTCACCTGTGCAGACATTAACATTCACTCTCTAATCGAAACCCTATTGCTAAAGAACTTTTGTTCCAAATCCTATACTCACACTTCTTCCTAAACGTACTGACCATCTTCCTAATTCTATCAACTATCCCTATTTGACTGGATGTTCTCTTCTACATTCAATCATCCTAGTAAATGTCAGGCGAGCTTTGCAGGAGGAGACCACCAATAGACTATCTCATGCAACAGCCAAAGTTTATTGACTGTCCAGCATGCTGGTGCTCAGAGCTCACTTGAATAGAGCAGACAGCCCTGAGAATAGCTTAAGTAGAGCTTATATACTTTACCTGGAGAGGGCAGGGAGGGAAGTTTATTGATGGATCAAGGCGAGTGGGCGATTTGCGTGGAACTGGGTCAGGGAGCACATTCTGCAGTTTGGCAGTTGGGGACAGCACATACTGGGAACAAGATTTGCAAGTATCTCTCAAGATTTCAACAGTGTTTTGTTAAGCATACAGAAAAACAGGAAGTGACAAGTACCTATTTTATTAACCTTTTATTCCCCAATTCTTCTTCTGGCTACTTTTAATCATAAAAATGATCATTGGGGGTGTCACATTCTATGTCTGCTAGTGGGGTATTACCTTAAGTTTAACTCGTCCAATTTGAGCCTGGAGAAAAGAAATTACACGGTTGAGAAAACAGGGTTTTATAGTTAGCAATAATATGAGGATTATTTTTGGACCGGCCAGGGTTGATAAAAACGTAGTTAACCAGGGGGACTGTGTGAACCAAGACTCAAACCACCCTTTTTGGGCCTCTCTCTATCGTTGATGCTCTTCAAGACGTCTTTTTAATTTACTCATACATTTTATTACAACTCCAGTATGCTCGGCATACAAACAACATTCTTCCCTCAATGGAGCACAAAGGCCCCCTTCTCTCATGAAGAGCAGGTCCAACCATCGAGTGTTCTGAAAAACAACTTCAGAGAGAGAGGTTAAAGATTCATGCAAAGCTCTGATGGAGGTTTCTAATATCTTCGTTTTGGTCTATTGCTGTCATATTTTTTGTCATTTGTTGAGTCCCATGGACAAAGGCAGTAGTTCCCGTGCCCACCAGTGCAGCAATTCCTATTCCTAATAGGATGGCTAAAGGGAGGGATATATATTTTCAGTGGAACAGGGTTGTATGCCCCCCCTATTTGATCTTCAAATGAACCTGTGTCGTGATAGAGCACTCTGGGAAACATCTGCACCATTACACAATTAATCACATCTGTTGACCATTTCATGAAAACATAAGCAATGTTTAAGTATATAGAATTATGCTGTAGTAGGGACAGACAGGCAAGGCACCTAAGATAGCAGTGAAGACAGGGAAACTGTCCTATTTGGTTGCAACCGGATTCAGAGGGCATTGATTCTGTTGTAATCAAGTAATCCTCTGAAACCCAAGTTGAGGTAGTTTCAGAATTTTGTACCCAACATTTAAGGGAAGGGGCTCAGAAGTTCACAATGTGCAGAAGTTGAAAAAAGCAGTTTTTGTTTCTGTTTTTTTCCTCAGTTCTGGGCAAGTTAACTTTTCAAGGACACCTGGGAAGGTAAGAGCTTTTTCTTCCCTTTCTTATTTTCCCCCTGCCAGCTGTTACCACGGAGCCCAGTTGCTAACTTCTTTAACTTAGAAATGTAGCCATCTCTCTGAAGCCCCAGGTCAAGGCCCAAGGCTTTTTTCACATATTTTTGTGAAAAACTAGAAAGAGGGTGTCTAGCAAAGGACGGCTGATTTTTTTAGCCAGTGGCCAAGTAGAACAGGGCAATATGAAAAGAGGAAGTTTAACTACATTGAACTCTTTTACAGGGACTCTTTTCATGAAAGTCCAAAACTCAGCCATGGTGAAGACTTCTGGAGAAGGTCATTTAAGACTTTTCAGTGGGCCTGGTACAGAAGGGGAAGACAGGGAAGGTGGGCCTGAGAGCAGCTCCGAGGATCTGAGAATGAGGAAGGAGGGATGTAAAAGAATAATTTGAGAAATGGTTTGGGATTTTCCTAGCAACAAAAACTTGAGCAGTAGAACAGGTAGAGCAGAGGGGAAGACGGGAGTGAGTATCCCAAAACGCATGTGAGGGACTTTAAATTCTTAGTAAACTGTTTTCAGTGATGACAAAGCAACTTTAAAGGCCATTTTTATTACATCTTGAATAGGGGTCTGAGGACTCTCCTCAGCTGGTTTGAGCTTTGGGTTAGCTGAAAAGAGGACCTGGTGGGACCCGGTGTGGGCACTGACAGGAGAAGAGAGGAGTGAGTGGGTGGAGGGGTACTTCAGTAGCTGCTAACTCAGCAAGGGGGCAATGGTCTGAGAACCAGCGAAGGTTTGGGTTTTTGATCTATTAATTGGAGGGAAGAAATCAGGTTTCTGAAGTGGGAGTGACAGCAGAGACCTGGAGCAGAAGGCTGAAGGTGAGGATCTATTGGATAAGCAGAGTTCAGGATGTGAGTGAAGGAGGGAAAAGGCCTCCACATAGGGGAATCTCCTTTCACCCTTTTGAGCACTTGCAGATGTTAAAAAGGTCATGCAGAATTTGAGGATCTAGAGACCCCTCTGGGAGCCATTGGTTTTTGTTATCTAATTCGTAATATGGCCAATGCTGTGCACTGAATGATGAGGAGTTTGGGTTCCATCAGGCAGCCCCTGTATGCTCACATCCCCATTACTTACAGAAGAAGTCGGCTTTCCCCCCACACACTCATGGCTGTTTGTGGCTTTGATGGTCGGTCGGGCAAACATAGTAATCTAGGCTAGCCAACCTGCATCTGGCTCGTGTGTCCCTACATCCATAATGTTTGTTTCCATTATCTATGGTACGGAAGGGATTTAATGGAATTTTAGTGGAATCCTCTTCATCAGGAATATCCCAATAGGAAAGACCTATAGCCAGCTGACAAATGTCTGGGTAAAGTGATGGTCACCAGGTACCTAAGGGGGCTGTATGCAAGATAGATTATACATCTTTTCCAGTAGAATTTGTGATCAGCCATCGCTGCTGCACGGGCTGATGAGGGTTAGGACTACTTGTTGCCAAGGGGAGATTCTATAGCCTTATCCACATGGTGAATATGCAATTTGAAAGTGTTACCAGTCTTTTCCAGTTTCTAGTCAGAGTGTGGACAGGGCGCAGGCTTGAGATGAGAGGCATGGATCCAGGAAGTGATTCTGTCTACCTTTACCACTGTAGATGTTATAAGTAGCACCTGGTATTGTCCTTTCCAGCAGGGTTCCAGGGATGACACCTGATATCGTCTTACGTAGATGAAGTCTCTTACTTGATATCGATGTGGAGTCCCCTCGTCCCCAGTTTGGTAGGCAGTGGCCAGCTGTTTCCACAGGTATCACTGAGTTCTTTCAAGAGTTTAAGTCTGTCAAGCAAGGGGGTGTGGAAGGGATCGTTAGGTCTTACAGTTGGGCTTAGGTCACTTACTGGAGGAGAGGCACCCTAGAGAATTTCACAGGGGATGAGGTTACTCAAAAAAACAGAGGGAGTATTTCTTGCATGAAACATTGTATATGGCAGGAGCATAGTCCAATCTTTTATGCTGGTCTCTAAGCTTAATTTCATTAAGGCCTCTTTAATGCTTCTATTCATTCTTTCTACCTGTCCTGAACTCTGGGGTCTGTTAGCACAATATAACTTCCAATTAATCCCCAGGTTCCTGGCTAACCCCTGACTTACCTGAGCCACGAACGCCGGTGCATTATCAGACCGTATTACCTTAGGCAGGCCGTGTCTTTGAAAAATATTTTCCAGGATCTTCTGGACCACCTTTTGTGCTGTTTCTTTTTATTTTTTCTTTTCTTTTTTAGGGGGGAAAGATTCAATCCATCCTAAAAATGTATCTACAAAGACTAGGAGATATTTATGTCCATACCTTGCTGGCTTAATTTTAGTAAAGTCAACTTCCCAGAATTGTCCTGGTCTGGATCCTCATAGGTGCTTTCCTGCAGGAAGCTTGGAAGGGTAAGCATTAACCATTTGATGGACTCGACAGGCTTTTTTTACCCATTCAGCTATTTCTTTTTGCTGTGAGTCAGTTAGTGGAAAACTCTGTTCTTGATACTTCAGAAATACCTGCAGTTTCTTTTAACCAAGGTGAGTGAGTTGATGTGCATTTTCTACTGACATAGTTAGAGCTGTGATTATAGGAGTTTTTACTGAAAGATTTAGAAATTCCACGTGGGGGCCTTCAGGGTGAAAAGTTATTTTGGCCCGGAGCTTGGTGAGCAGATCTCTGCCCATCAATGGGGCCCGGCATTCTGGGATTACTAGGAAGGAGTGATCTATTTTTCCTTTCACCAGGTCCATGATCCTCTTAGTTGTCCAAGCCAGATATTTACTGCCATTAGCCCCTTGAACTAGAGACCTTTTATTTGATAGAGGACCCAAAGTGGTCTTAGGGGTGAGTATATTGCCCCTGTATCCACTTCAAAGTTTACTGGGGTCCCCTCCACTTCAAAAGTTGCCCTGAACTCAGGGAGGGGATCTGAGCCGCGACTTTCTTAGTCATCCTCCAGAGTCAGAATGGCTGACTGGCGTGGCTTTCTCTTTCTACGGCACTCTTTGGCCCAGTGTCCTTCTTTTTTTTTACAGTAGGCACATTGTTCTGAGGCCAGGGGTGGCCTCTGGCATGGGACCAGGTATCCCTTCATGTCTCCCTGTTTCTTAATTTCTGGCCCTTCTGTTGTTGTGACCAGGACCTTAGTCAACACCTTAGTCTGTCTTTTGTTTCTTTTATCCTCCCTTTGCTCCCTTGTCTTCCTCAGTTTCTCTCTTAAGGTATACTTTCTTGTCTTCTGTGACTAAGTCTCTCAAAGTCATATCTTGTAATCCATCTAAGCATTGTAACTTTCTTTTAATATCCAGGGCAGCTTGCCCAATAGAGGCCATCCTGACAGATGTCTTTTGATCCTCTGCCTGAGCATCGAAAGGAGTATATCTCCTATATGCCTCCCTAATTCTCTCTAGAAACATAGAGGGAGATTCATCAGGCCTTTGAATAATCTCTCTTACCTTGGCCAAATTAGTTGGTTGCCTAGCAGACACTCAGATGCCCACTATTAGAACCTGGCCATAAGTGGACAGATGCATTCTAACTTCAAAGGTGTTGGTGTCCCATTTGGGTTGTTTCAAGGGAAAACCAGCTTTGATTAAGTTGGGAAGATGTGTTGGTCTCCAATCCGGCCCGAGGATTTTTTTTCTAGCTTCCAGGAGAATTCTCTTTTGTTCCTCTGTCATAAAGAGAGTGTCTAGGAATTGTTGACAGTCATCCCAAGTATTCAGGTGTGAAAACATCAATGACTCAACCAGACCTCTGAGCCGGGTGGGGTCCTCGGAAAAAAAGGGATTGTGATTTTTCCAGTTATATAGGTCTGAAGAGGAGAAAGACCAATATTTGTCAGCTTGCATTTTCCCCCCATGGCCTTCGTCAATCAATGGTCCATAGGGACATAGGGGGAGCATCACGGCAGTTCCAGGGTTTTCAATCATTCGAAGCCAGCGAGTTCCCTCAGCCGGGCCAGCTTCCTCCTGGGGAGGTGGGGCTGTGTGTGTTGTGGGGGAGTTATCTGGAGGGCGCAGGGCCAGCATAGCTTCCTCCAATGGCGGAGAGGCTGAGTCAGCTGCAGGGGAATCACTTAGAGGGGGTTGGTGGTTGGGGGATGAGGGCAGGGAGAACAGAGGGTGGTGGAGGAGGAGGAGCAGAGGGTTTGAGAGATCATGGGGGAAGCAGTACCAGCAGGGAAAGGGACAAGGAAAGGCTTCACCCACTGAAGAGGAGACTTGCAGAGGTCCTGCAAAGTTAAGATACATGGCTGTTGATCAGGATGGCTATGTGTGCGCAGCTGAAAGACAATATCTCTGACTTTTTAAATTAGTGGGAAGTATAAAGATGCTTCTAGGGGCAATCCGACTTGAAAGGTGAAACATTCTGAGGCACATACAGTCTGGCAAGTCTGCAGTTTTACAGAAAAAGAAAGATTCTGAGCCCTTAAGCGAACTTTGGTCCAGTGATCAAGGGTCAGGGACAGAGACATTGAAGTGCTCTGTCCCATATTGAAAGATACACAAACAGTGAATGCAACAACACACAACACAGACAAGACAAGACAATAAAGACAGGCAATGGACGTCCAAAACTGAGACCAGGACTGCGTAGCAGGCAAAATCCTATGGGCTGGCAATACCGAATCTGAAACAAAAAATCACTGAGTCGAGGAGACAATTGTTCCTCGATTTCTCGAGTCCTCGGTGGCATCCCCCAATACCATTATTCATGCAGCAGAATGATTCCTAACCCAAATCGAACATGTTATCAACCCTAACCATACATTGTTACCTCAATCTAACTTTACAGAAGAGCACGGACAGAGTTGGTCTTATAATCCTGGAATGTAGGGGATCTTCCACCTGCTGAGAACCTCAAAGATCCATGCAAAAATGATCCCTGAAGAAGATGTAGGCAGCTTTGAAGGACCTGATTAAGCAAAAGTCATCTTCCATGGCGAACAACCTGGTCAGGATGAAGGGTTGTGTCTGAATCAGCCTCTCTATTCTTAATGTAGAGAAGATGGACCAAATGAGACCTGTGTGGAGAGTTGTTCCCAGGTGCCTATGGTTGATATACCATTCTAACTTGTGAATGTGTCACAGGAACCAGGGGCAGCTTCCATCTCATGGGACCCTTGGAAGCAACTGTTAAGACAAAATGGTTGCCAAGGCTGTGAACTCATTCTGTTCCAGAAGGAAGTGACCTCACCTCACTTCCTTTGTGATGGAACTCTCTGATCTTGGGACCCAGGAAGCCAATTAAACAGTGCCAGTTTTAGTCCCAGTCCCAGTGTTCTCACTTTTTGGATTTCCCGAGGACAGGGTCATTCTTTATTGCTAACTACAGATGTTAGGATGTCGAAATTTCAGAAAAGCTCTGAAGAGGTGCCTTTCCTGAGAAAGAAGGTAGTGCCTCACTGCTGACTCCTGACAACTTCAGAGAGTTGGCCAAAGACACAAGATCTGAGACAGGACAGGCTATTTTGGAGGAACATTGTATGGCCCTCCAGTCAGAAGACACTCCGGATAGTCACAGACCTACTTGTGGGAAGGAGGTGCCTTTGTGGGTTTGGGTATGAGTTTCTGGTTTTGTCTCATGTTCTGAGAATAGGTAGGAAAGGTGGTTTGTTTGGTTTGGAGTGAACTATTTCTAGTAAGTCTTTTGACAAGGTGAGTGTTTCTATGTCTGTAACTCACTGTCCGTGGTTGTAGACATTAGAAAAGATAATGCATCAGTGGATGTGTCCTGTCTATGAGAAAGCTCCCCAGCATTCATCCTACCAAATTTATGAATGGACTGCCGCTTGCCTTATGGATGGCCAACTCCTGCTATGTGTGCATCCAAAACCAAAATGGCTAAAAGAACAGTCATTGTGGATAGAGTCTCTTGACTTCCTCTGTAAGGTTCCTGATCTCAATTAAGTGAGAATAGAGATCCTTTGGGTCAAGTGAATTCTTTAAATCCTACAGAGGCTAGCTCATAGTTGCTTGGGTTTTCTCATGACATTAATTCACATAAATAATCTAAAATGCACAGTCAGTAGGCCTCAAATTGGAGAAGCGGAGCAGTATTAATGGCAGGCCTATTTGATCACTCCTGGTTCACAGGAAGCATGTCCAGGCCACCATGACATTAGGCAAATGAGGCGCACGGGAGCTTATTTTGTACACTGCCTTGGGCTGCACCCCTCATGGAAACCTCCAGCCAGGTTTTATGATGAGTGTCTATATATAAGAAGATGAGGGCAATGTGGGAGTTTTTTGGTTTTAATTGTGGTCATTTGTGTGGTGGTAGGAAGAGATGACTGGGTCCACCTGGGCTTGAACTCTGGTGTGATTCCCCATAAAGACTGAGTTCTGGAATTGACCTCAAAGAAGTATTGCCATGAATTGTGTTGGCATATTAGGAGGCCACGCATAAGATTCCCCCTTGGAAACTGAGATCTAGGCCCTGGGTGGTTTCCACAGAGCACTGTGAATCTCAGCCAGGATATCACATGATTTTATTGTGAAAGATTTGACAGCCATAGTTGAGAGTCAAAACACACATGGACTTCACATTGTAGACCTCAATGGGTCTGGCTTCATGTGACATTTTGGCCACTCTTTTGGAAGTCTTGACTGTGAGAGTCCTCCAGAGCTTTCATTGAAATTAGCTTCCTCACCATTTAATGGTTATTGAAATAATTGAAACACTCAGTGCCTCCAACTTCATTCTTGAAAAATGGCTCCATATATACCATAAAATTTTTGAAATTCCCATCACCAGGTGGCACTGGAGAACCACTGGATATCCTGTTGCTGATCATGAGTGTGCCAGATACTGCCTTGATTGACTGGGTTTCACAAAAATGGTGTAGATCAGAGATGCCAGTTAGTTGGAGCCTGCTGAATAGTGGGCCTAGAGCAAAGGTGGGCAGGTGTGAGATAAAACAGCTGTGGTGGTTTCATGTGGATCTACCATTGGCATCCAAATGGCTTCTGACTGACATTGTGCAGTCAGCAGACCCTTATATGTAAAGGCATCATGTTGTATGGATAGGTTTCAGGGCAATGTTCAGAATCAGGATGCTTTGGTCAAGGGGGCAAGCTATGTTCGACAGAAGCCTGGTTGGTGCATAATCCTACAGGCCCTGTCCCACCACACGTGACAGAACGCCCTCCAGCACTGTGTCTCAGTTGAACTCCTTGTATTTTGTGAAGCAAATACCGAACTCCCAGTGCAGCATCAAGAAAAACCACAAAAATTGGAGGATGAGCAAATGGGTTCACAGTCCACACGAGGAGACACTTAGAACCCAGTGGCCACAGTTGACCTACAAAGAGAGATTTCAGCACTGCAGCCTCGTGTTCATTGGAAAATAAGATACCATGTCCTCCAGGTCACATAGATGAAGACACATCTTTGATGGTCTTACTACAAAGGAAGCTAAAGCTCCTGACAACCACTTATATTTCAAGTGCCTAATCTCAGAGGCATTTTCTCCAGAAGTCTTTAGGCCAGCAGAGCTTCATGTTTGTGGAGTGTTTACCATGTCACTTACTTTTGGAAACTCCTCTTCCACCTCCAAGTTTGTGAACTCCTGAGCATATTCAATTCCTGATATGTATTCACAGATTTTCTAACTCATCTCCTCTAAATGTCATATTTGGTGCGAAGGTAATGTCAAGGCATTGTTCTGGATGAGAGTGGGAAGATTTTTGTGTAGCACATATTTGTATACACATTGGATTCATTTTCCAATTTTTCATTCAAAATACTCAATCCCTGACACTATACCATACCCTACTAGGCTCTGACTACTATTCATGACATGATGGAGAATAATAACCCAAAGAGAATAGAAATACAAGAAAATCAGAGGAGGCATGGTGTACATTTGGACTTGCCTTTTCCATTATATAGTATAGGAGTTATAAATCTAGTCAATTTTTTGTTTAAAGAGTTCTCCATGTGTTTTTAAATTTATCAAATATGTGAATTCCTTTCTCCCCCATTTCTCTGTATCCTATTCAGTACATGTATTTTTATATGCACATATAAAATCGTATCTTGTATCATACGTACTTTCTTGTGAGGTGGCTGACATGTCAGATACAAATTGTGAGAAGAGATCACTCCTCCTAAACGCTGTTGAAATTGAAAATTCAACTTATGGGTGGGCTTCCTAGTTGAACAACTTTATACATAAATGCATGTTCAGTAAAATGAATATTTTTGGATACGTGGATGATATATATTTCACGATGAATTTTGATTGGTATATATATTGCTAGTTTTTAATGTCTCTGTGTATGTGTGTGTGTGTGTGTATATATATATATATATATATATATATATATATATATATATATATATATATACACACACTGTCCAGATTTTTAAACATATGAAATATATGTGTCTTTGGCCACTCATTGGGAAGCCTTACCTGTGAGAGTTCTGTAGAGCTTTCATTGAAATTAGCTTCCTCAACATTTAATGGTTCCTGAATGAATTGAAACCCACAGTGCCACAAACTTCATCCTTGAAACATGGCTTAATAAATACCATGAAATTTTTGAAATTCCCATGACCAAGTGTCACTGGAGAAACTTTGGATGTCTTCTTGCTGATCATGAATGTACCAGACAGTGCCTTGACTGACTCTGTTTCATGAAAATTGTGTAGAACAGAGATGCCAGTAAGTTGGAGCCTGCTGAGGAGAAGTGGGCCCAGAGTTGTGGTGTGCAGGTGTATGATAAAACATCTGAGGTGGGGCCATGTGGATCTGCCATTGACTTCCGAGTGGCTTTTGGCTGACATGGTGCAGCCAGCAGACCCTTATATGTAAAGGCATCTTTTTATATGGAGAGCTTTCAGGGCAATGTTCAGAATCAGTTTGTTATGGACAAGGGGGCAAGCTATGTGGGGTAGAAGCCTGGTTGGTGAATTCTCCTGAAGACCCTAACCCTCCACACATGACAGAACTCCCTCCTGCCCTGTGTCCCAGTTGAACTCCTTGTATTTCATGAAGCAAATACAAAAACCCCAGTGCAGAACCAAGAAACACCACGACAATTGTAGGATGACCAATTGGCTTCACAGTCAATAGGAAGAGACACTTAGCCCCCAGTGGCCACAGATTACCTACAAAGAGAGAATACAGCACTGCTGGCTCATGTTCTTTGGAGAATAAGAAACCAAGTCCTCCAGGTCACATAAATGCAGACCCATCTTTGATGGTATCACTACAAAGGACAGTAAATCTCCTGAGATCAACATGTAGTTCAAGTGCCCAACCTCAGAGGCAGTTTCTCATGAAGTATTTAGGCCAGCAGAGTTGCATGATTGTGGAGTGTTCATCCTGTTACTTACTTTTGAAAACTCCTTTACAACCCCCAAGGTTGTGGTCTCCTGAGCATTTTCCATTCCAGATATGTATTCACAGATTTACTAATTCTTCTCCTCTAATTGTGTCTTACTTGGGGTGAAGGTAATGTCAAGGCATTGTTCTGAATGAGAGTGGGAAGATTTTTTGTAGCACATATTTCATACACAATGGATTCATTTT
The DNA here is from genome assembly GCF_048772815.1 of Callospermophilus lateralis. Lineage (NCBI taxonomy): Eukaryota > Metazoa > Chordata > Mammalia > Rodentia > Sciuridae > Callospermophilus > Callospermophilus lateralis. Next base: position 978,271 of record NW_027514417.1, read on the forward strand.
CCTATTTTCCATTCGAATTACTGAAACCCTGACACTAACCCACACCCTACTAGACTCTGACTACTAATCCTAATATGATGGAGAAAAATAACCCAAACAGAATAGAAATACAAGCAGTTCAGAGGAGGCATGGTGTATAGTTGGACTTGCCTTTTGCATGATAAAGTGTAGGTGTTATAAATCTGGTCAATTATTAATTGAAATAGTTCTTCATGTGTTTTGAAAGGTATCAATTATGTGAATTCCTGTCTCCCCTTATCTGTTGCCTATTCAGCACATGTATTTTTATATGCACATATAGAATCCTACCTGGTACCACACGTAAATTCTTGTGAGGTGGCTGACGTGGCAGATACAAATTGTGAGAAGAGATCACTCCTCCTAAACGCTGTTGGAACTGAAAATTCAACCTATGGGTGAGCTTCCTAGTTGAACAACATTATACATAAATCCATATTCAGTAAAATAAATATTTTTGGATCTGTGTATGATATGTATTTCATGATGAATTTCGATTGTCATATATATTGCTACTTTTTTATATCTCTGTACGTGTTTTGTGAAAAATCTACACTCTCTAGATTTTTCAAAATATGAAATATATGTCTCTTATTATACACTCCCTAAATTCATTCATGTTCATGTATGTGGTTTTATAATCAACTTTTCACAAGATTATTTTCAGATATATTCATCCACCTCAAATACATATTTGTTTTCTAGTACTGAAAACTCACTTCAGTGAAGGGTGCATACAAATCCTTATATTTCTACAGTAACTGACCCAGGTTAACATCAATACAAGTAGATTCCTATGGGAAATGTTGTGCATTTTGATGTTCATTTTTATTCAACAATGGTACTTTACTATTTCTTCAGTTTATGGACATCTTAGAAAATAGATTTCATCCACATTTCACAAATTTAAATGCATTTGGTACACTTTCTATCACTTCCTGCTTAAGATCACACGTATTCCTCCTTTTTTTTTGACTGGTTTTTTCATGATAGTTCTTCCTAACGCATTATTTTTGATTTCCATAATCTTTTTGAAGCAAAGCTCACACTCTCTTTATGATAAACCATAACACTTACATTACCATTAGATGTATAATTGGATGGAATGAATGATTGTATATCAATGTAAGATTTCCTGTATAATTTCAGATATCAATTTATTCCAATTTCCAAATTTGATACCAGTTATATTATTTATTCACAGTATGGACTATTCATGCATTATCTCTATATTCATTGAAAAAGCGTACACCTATTTTTATCCCCAATATTATTTAATGAGTTTTCAAAATATAGCTCCCCTTAATGGTAGAAGAAATACTCATGTCACCAGAACTACATATATATTTTATCACAGTAATATTTTGGAAAAAAATGCAAAGATCACACTTATGTCTGTACCAACTCCTAATTTGAATGTGAGTATGAATTACTAAAAACATCCATGTCCAGGATGCCTAAGGCTCTCAAATGTCAATTCTATTGGTGAGTACATATCTGTTTCATCCTAAGATTATATATTCAATCTCAACCCTGTTGAAAATGTCTAAACCTATCACTCACTTTATACTTTGCCTGATTTCCTAATGTCACTATTGATATCTATTTTTCTACATATTTCGCACAGTTCATCATAGTGACTGATTCTTCAGATTTACTGACATTTACATTCACTCTCTAACGAAAATCCTATTACTAAAAAAGTCTTGGTCCAACTCCTAGACTCACTCTTCTTCCTAAACTTACTAACTTCCTAATCCTCCTGACTACCACTTTTTGACTGGATGTTCTCTTTTATATTCAGTCATCTGAGGTACAGTGTTTTAGCCTACAGATGTTGCACATCGTAGGATATATATCTTATTCACAAATTCACAAATTTATAGGCATTTGCTTCACTTTTAATCACTTCCTGCGTAAGAACACATGTATTCCTCCAGGTTTCTTGACTGTTTCTTTCATGAGACTTTTTTCAAAACACATTATTTTCGATTTCCAAAAACACTTTTGAAGCAAAACTCACACATTCTTCATGATACACCATTACGCTAATATTACCATTAGATGTATTACTGGTTGGAATGAATGATTGTATATCAATATAAGATTTCCTGTACATATTCAGATATCAGCTCAATCCATTACTTAAAGTTGGAACAAGTTTTATTATTTATTCACAGTATGGTCTATTCATGATTTATCTCTATATTTATAGACACAGGGTACACCTCTTTGTACCCCTAATACTAATTTTACATCTTTAATATATTGCTCCGAGAAATGGTGGAAGAAATACTCATGTCACCTGATCTACATATACATTTTATCACAGAAATATTCTGGAAAAAAATGTAAAGGTCACACTTATGACTGTATCAAAGCCTAAATGGAAAGTGAACATGGATTACTAAAAACATTCATGTATAGGTTGCCTTTTGCTCTCAAATGTCAATTCAATTGGTGACTACATATTTGTTTCTTCCTAAGATTACGTATTCAAACTCAACCCTGTTGAAAGTGTCTAATCCAGTCACTCACTTTATACTTTGCCTGATTTTTTAATGCCTCTATTGATATCTGCGTTGCTACATATTTTCCCCAGTTCATCATACTGAGTGACTCTTCATATGTCCTGACATTTACATTCACTCTCTAACCGAAACCCTATTGCTAAAGACCTTTTGTTCCAAATCCTATATTCACTCTTCTTTTTAAACCTACGGAATATCTTCCTAATCCTACTGACTATCCCTTTTTGATTGGATGTTCTCTTCTACATTCAATCATCCAAGGTAAAAGGTTCTATGCCATTGTATATCGTGTTATCTGAGACATCTTTGCAGAACATAATTCAAATCTAAGTATCCCAATCAAGGGCCCAATGCCCTTCTGGGATTCAAATCATTCCGAGATTTCTGTTTTCATACTTATATTTCACCTCTGTATACTTGTAAATATCGCAGGAAATGATTACTAACCCAAAATGAACCTGTTACTATCCCTAAACATACACTGTTCCCTCAATCTCATTTTACAGAAGAGCAGGGACAGAGTGGTTCTTACAATACAGGAAAGTAGTGGACTTTTCACCTGCTGAGAACCTCAAATGTCCATGCAGAAATGATACCTGGAGAAGTTGTAGGTATGTATGTAGGACCTGAGAGAGCAAAATTCATCTTCCATGGCAAACAACCTGGTCTGGATGAGGGATGTGTCTGAATCAGCCTCTCTATTCTTATTTTAGAGAAAATGGACCGAACCAGGCCTGTGTGGAGAGCTGTTCCCGGGTGCCAATGGTTGATATACCATTCTAACTTGTGAAATTGTCACAGGAAGTAGGGGCAGACTCCATCTCATTGGACCCTTGGAAGCAACTGTTAGGACAAAGTTGTTGCCAAGGCAGTGACCTCATTCAGTTCCAAAGAAAGTGGCAAACCTCATTTTCTTGGTGATGGAACTCTCTGAACTTGGTATCCAAGAAGCCAGGCACCGAGGGGCAGTCCCAGTCCCAGTCCCAAGTGGGCTCACTTGTTAGGATTTACCAAGGACAGTGTGAGTCTTTCTTGGTAACTACTGATTTGAGGATGGCCAAAAGCCAGGAAAGCTCTGAAGTGGGACCTTTCCTGAGAAAGCAGGCAGTGGCTCACCACTTTTTCCTGACAACTTCACAGAGTTGGCCAAGGAAACCAGATGTGAGAGAGAACAGGCCATTTCAGGGGATCATAGTATGGCCCACCATTCAGAGGACACTCCAGATAGTCACAGACCTACTTGGGGGAAGGAGGTGCCATTGTGGGAGTGGGTGTGGATTTGTGGTTTTGTCTCATGTTCTGAGAATAGGTTGGAAAGGCGGTTTGTTTGGTTTGGAGTGGACAGTTTCTAGTATGTTGTTTGACAGGGTGAGTGTTTCATTGTCTGTGTATCCCCGTATGTCCGTTGTTATAGACATTAGAAAAGAGAATGCATTAATGGATGTGTCCAGTCTAGTATAAATCTTCCCCTAATTATTTCTGGCCAATTTATGAATGGACTGCAGCTTGTCTTATCGATGGGCAACACCTGCTATCTTCCTAAGTTGAAGTTTTCTTCCTGAATTCTGGCCACTCTCCAGAATAGGCTCATGGTTTTGTGTCCAAGATATGTACCACCTCCAAGCTCTGTGACATGGCCATGTACTGGAGAGCTGAAGAGAATGGCGAGCATCTCAGAAAACTTGGATATCATGGTGATCAGGAAAGTCTCAGTGGAGAAACCCTGCTTGGGGCCTTTTGCTTACTTATTGTTGTGTTGCACTGAATGTCAGGAAGGTCTTTGCCTCAGGCCACCTCTTTGTGAAGCCTGAAGAAAACTGTTTTCTTTCCAAATCCTATATTCAAATGGAAATGAATGGGCATCAACTGTGGCTCTTCGCTTAATTGCTTTGGAAAGGGATGTGTCTGAATTAGCCTCTTGGCCCTGTGTGTGGCTGTGGCATAGATTCTCACCACCTGATGGATCTATAGAATGATCTCATGTGTGCATCCAAAACCATAATAGCAAAAAGTCAGTCATTGTGGATGAAGTCTCTCCCCTTCCTCTGTGAGGTTCCTGACCTCCATCAAGTGAGAATAGGTTTTCTTTGGGTCAAATGAGTTCTTCAAAGCCCTGCAGAGGTGCTTGGGTTTTCGCATGACTCCAAATCACATAAAAAATCTATTCCTGAAATTAGTAGTCCTCAAATGGGAGAAACAGAGCAGTATTAATGGCAGGCTTATTTGATCACTTCTGGTTTACAGGAAGGATGTCCAGGCCACCCTGACTTCAGGCCAATAAGGGGCAAGCGAGCTTAATTTGGACATTGTCTTAGGCTGCGCCCCAAATGGAATACTCCAGTCAGAGGTGAAGATAATTGACTATATGGAAGAAGATGAGGGTCATGTGGGAGTGTTTTGGTTTTAATTTTGGTCATTTGTGTAGCGGTTGGAAGAAATGACTGGGTCCACCAGGGCTTGAACTCTGGTGTGATTCCCTTTAGAGACTGAGTTGTGGAACTCACCTCAGAGAAGTATTGCCATGAAATATGTTGGGATTTTAGGAGGCCATGCATGAGAGTCACCCTTGAAAACTGAGATCTAGGCCCAGGGTGGATTTCCACAGAGCACTGGGAATCTCAGCCAGGATATCACATGATTTTATTCTTAAAGACAAGGCAGCCATAGTTGAGAGTCAAAACACACATGGTCCTCACATTGTAGACCTCAATGGGCCTGGCTTCCTGTGACATTTTAGCCACTCTTTGGGAAGCCTTGGCTCTGAGATTTCTCCAGAGCTTTCATTGAAATGAGCTTCCTCAACTTTTAATGGTTACTGAATGAATTGAAACCCACAGTGCCTCCAACTTCATGCTTGAAAAATGGCTAGATAAATACCATGAAATTTTTGAAATTCCCATGACCAGGTGGCACTGGAGAACCTTTGGATGTCCTGTTGCTGATCATGAGTATAGCAAACAGTGCCTTTATTGACTGAGTTACAAGAAAACGGTGTAGAACAGAGATGGCTGTAAGTTGGAGCCTGCTGACTAGTGGGTCTACAGCAGTGGTGGGCAGTTGTGTGATAAAACATCAGTGGTAGGGCCATGAGGATCTACCATTGGATTCCAAATAGATCTTGACTTATATGATGCAGCAAGCAGACCCTTATATGTGAAGACATCTTGTTATATGATGAGGATTCAGGCCAATATTCAGAATCAGGTTGATATGGACAAGGGGGCAATGGGGCAAGCTATGATGGATAGAAGCATGGTTGGTGCATTCTCCTGCAGACCATGACCCAACACACGTGACAGAACTCCCTCAAGTACTGTGTCCCAGTTGAGCTCCTTGTATTTTGTAAGGCAAATACCAAACTCCCAGTGCAGCTGCAAAAAACACCACAAAAAGTGGAGGAGGACCAAATGGCTTCACAGTTCACACGGGGAGACACTTAGTCCCCAGTGGACACAGTTTACCTATAAAGAGAGAATTCAGCACAGCTGCCTCATGTTCATTGGAAAATAAGAAACCATGTCCTCCAGGGCACAGGGATGCAGACCAAGCTTTGATGGTCTCACTACAAAAGAAGCCAAATATCCTGACAACAACATATATTTCAAGTACCCAACCTCAGAGGCAGTTTCTCAAAAAGTTTGAAGGCCAGCATAGGTCCATGTTTGTGGAGTGTTTACCATGTCCCTTATTTTGGAAACTCCTCTACCACCTCCAAGGTTGTGAACTCCAGAGCATTTTCCATTCCAGATATACATTCACTGATTTTCTAACTCTTCTCCTCTAATTGTGGCTTACTTGGGGAGAAGGTAATGTGAAGGCATTGTTCTGGATTAGAGTGCTAGGATATTTTTGCAGCACATATTTGCATACACATTGGATTACTTTTCCAATTTTCCTTTTGAAATACTGAATCACTGACACTAACACACACCTACTAGCCTCAGAATACTCTTCCTAATATAATGGAGAAAAAAAACCCAAACAGAATAGAAATACAAGCAGTTCAGAGGAGGCATGTTGTATAGTTGGACTTGCCTTTTGCATTATATAAGGTAGGAGTTATAAATCTATTCAATTTTTATTTGAAATAATTTTCCATGTGTTTTTAAAGTTAAGAAATATGTGATTTATTTTTTCCCTTTCTCTGTAGCCAATTCACACATGTATATTTATATGCACATATAGAATTCTAACAGTTATCACACGTACATTTTTGTGAGGTGGCTGACTTGGAAGTTAAAAATTGTGAGAAGGGATCACTCCTCTTAAACGCTGTTGGAACTAAAATTCAACATATAGGGTAGCTTCCTATTTGAACAACATTATACATAAACATATGTTCAGTAAAATAAATATTTTTGCATCTGTGAATGATATATATTTAATGATGAATTTGGATTGGAATATATATTGCTACTTTTTAATGTCTCTCTTTGTGCGTGTGTGTCTATATATATATATATATATATATATATATATATATATATATATATATACACACTCCACAGATTTTTCAAAATATAAAATATATGTGTCCTATATACACTCTCTAAATTCATTCATGTTCATGTATGTGGATTTATAATGAAATTTATACAAGATTATTCCCAGAAATATTCATCCACCTGAAATACATATTTGTTTCCTAGTACGGAAAACTAACTTCAGTGACTGGTGCATACAAATCCTAATAATTCTACAGTAACTGACCCCGTCTAACATCAATGCAAGTAGATTCCTATGGGACGTGATATGTAATTGGACGTTCATTTTTATTCAACACTGGTACAATATTATTTCTTCAGTTTTTGCACATCATAGGATATGAATTTCATCCACAATTCACAAATTGATAGGCATTTGTTTCAAATTTAATCACTTCCTGCTTCAGAACGCATGTATTGTCAGGGTTTCATGACAGGTCTTTTCATGAGAATTCTTTCCAAACACATTATTTTCAATTTCCATAATCACTTTTGTAGCAAAACTCACAAACTCTTCATGATAAACCAAAAAACTAATATTATCATTAGATGTATAACTGGTTGTAATGAATGATTGTATATCAATATAAGTATGGTCTATTCATGCTTTATCTCCATATTCATAGACACAGGGTACACCTCTTTGTACCCCCAATAAGAATTTTATGTCTTCAATATATTGCTCCCAGAAATGGTGGTAGAAATACTCATGTCACCTGATCTACATATACATTTTATCACAGTAATAATCTGGACAAAAATGTAAAGGTCACACTATGATTGTACCAAAGCCTAAATGTAATGTGAACATGAATTACTAAAAACATCCATGTCCAGGTTGCCTAATGCTCTCAAATGTCAATCCTATTGGTGACTACATATTTGTTTCTTGCAAGGATTATGTATTCGAACTCAACCCTGTTGAAAATGTCTAATCCTATCACTCACTATATACTTTGCCTGATTTCGTAATGTCACTATTGATATCTGCTTTTCTACATATTTTCCACAGCTCATCATAGTGACTGACTCGTCATATGTGCTGACATTTACATTCACTCTCTAACTAAAACCCTATTACTAAAGAACTTTTGGTCCAAATCCTATACTCACTCTTCTTCCTAAACCTACCAAATATCTTCCTAATCCTACCTACTATCCCTTTTTGACTAGATATTCTCTTCTACATTCAGTCATCCAAGGTACAAGGTCCTATGCCATTGTATATCGATTTAACTTAGACAACTGTGCAGAACATAATTCAAAGCTAACTATCCCAATCAAGGGCCCAATGACCTTCTGGGCTTCAAATCATACCTAGATTTCTGTTTTCATACTTCTATTTCACCTCTATATTCTTGTAAATATCGTAGGTTCCCAATACCATTATTCATCACACAGAATGATTCCTAACAAAAATCAAACCAGTTATTAACCCTAAACATACACTGTTCCTTCAATCTCATTTTACAGAAGAGCAGGGACAGAGTGGTTCTTACAATACAGGAAAGCAGGGGACCTTCCACCTGCTGAGAACCTCAAAGGTCCATTCAGAAATGATACCTGGAGAAGTTGTAGGCAGGTATGAAGGTCCTGAGAGAGCAAAATTCATCTTCCATGGCGAGCAACCTGGTCAGGATGACGGGATGTGTCTGAATCAGCCTCTCTCTTCTTATTGTAGAGAAGACTGACCTGACCAGGCCTGTGTGGAGAGCTGTTCCCGGGTGCCTATAGTTGATATACCATTCTAACTTGTGAAAGTGTCACAGAAAGTAGGGGCAAACTCCATCTCATGGTAGCCTTGGAAGCAATGGTTAGGACAAAGTGGTTTCCAAGGCAGTGACCTCATTCAGTTCCAAGAAAGTGACATACCTCATTTCCTTGGTGATGGAACTCTCTGATCTTGGTATCAAAGAAGCCAGGCAGCCAAAAGTAGTCCCAGTCCCAGTCCCAGTGGGCTCATTGTTTTGATTTTCCAAGGACAGAGTCAGTCTTTCTTGGTACCTACTGATGTGAGGAAGGCAAATGCCAGGAGAGCTCTGGAGAGGGACTTTTCTTGAGAAAGCAGGTAGTGCCTCAGCACTTTTTCCTGACAACTTCACAGAGTTGGCCAAGAAAACCAGATCTGAGAGAGGACAGGCCATTTTCGGGAATCATAGTATGGCCCACCATTCAGAGGACACCCCGAATAGTCACAGACCTACTTGGGGAAAGGATGTGCCTTTGTAGGAGTTGGTGTGTGTTTGTGGTTTTGTCTCATGTTCTGAGAATAGGTAGGAAAGGTGGTTTGTTTGGTTGGATTGGACTGTTTCTACTAAGTTTTTGACAAGCCGAGTCTTTCTATGTCTGTGTCCGTTGTTGTTGACATTAGAAAAGAGAATGCATTAATGGATGTGTCCTGTCTAGTATAAATCTTCCCAAAATTTATCCTGCCCTATTTGTGAATGGACTGCACCTTGTCTTATCGATGGGCAACACCTGCTATCTTCCTAAGTTGGTGTTTTCTTCCTGAATTCTGGCCACTCTCCAGAATAGGCTCATGGTTTTGTGTCCAAGATATGTACCACCTCCAAGCTCTGTGACATGGCCATGTACTGGAGAGCTGAAGAGAATGGCGAGCATCTCAGAAAACTCAGATATCAGGGTGACCAGGAAAGTCTCAGTGGAGTAACCCTGCTTTTTGCCTTTTGCTTACTTATTGTTCTGTTGCACTGAATGTCAGGAAGGTCTTTGACTGAGGCCACACCTTTGTGAAGCCTGGAGAAAACAGTTTTCAAATGGAAATGAAGGGAATCACCTTTGGCTCTTTTCTTAATTGCTTTGGAAAGGGATGTGTCTGAATCAGCCCCTTGTCCATGTGTGCGGCTGTGGCTTAGATTCTCAGCACCTGATGTATCTAAAGAAAGATCCCATGTGTGAATCCAAAACCAAAATGGCCAAAAGAGCAGTCATTGGAATGAAGCCTCTCGCCTTTCTCTGTAAGGTTCCTGACCTCCATCAAGTGAGAATAGAGATCCTTTGTGTCAAATGAGTTCTTCACAACCTGCAGAGGCTAGCCCATAGGTGCTTGGGTTTTCTCATGACTCCAATTCACATAAAGAATCTAACCCCTAAGTCAGTAGGCCTCAAATTGGAGAATTGGAATTTTATTAACGGCAAGCCTATTTGTTTACTCCTGGTTCACAGTAATGGTGTCCAGGCCACCCTGAAGGTATGCAAATGAGGTGCAAGGATGCTTATTTTGGACACTGTCTTGGGCTGTGCCCCTCATGGAAACCTTCAGGCAGAGTTTATGATGAGTGTTTATATGGAAGAAGATGAGGGACGTGTGGGAGTATTTTGGTTTTAATTGTATTCATTTGTGTCACGGAAGAGTTGACTGGGTCCATCTGGGCTTGAACTCTGGTGTGATTCCCCTTACAGACTGAGATCTGGAACTGAACTCAGAGAAGTATTGCCATGAATTGTGATGGGATTTTAGGAGGCCAGGCATGAGAGGTAACCTTGGAACCCGAGGTCTAGGCCCAGGTTGGCTTTCCAAAGAACACTGGGAATCTCAGCCAAGATATCACATGATTTAATTCTGAAAAACTTGGCAGCCATAATTGAGATTGAAAACACACATGGACCTCGCTTTGTAGACCTCAATGGGCCTGGTTTTATGTTACTTTTTGGGCACTTTTTGGGAAGCCTTGCCTGTGAGAGTGCTCCAGAGTTTACTGAAATTAGCTTCCTCAGCATTTAATTGTTCCTGAATGAATTGAAACCCACAGTGCCTCCAACTTCATCCGTGAAATATTGCTGGAAAATTATCATAAAATTTTTGAAATTCCCATGACCAGCTAAAACTGGAGAACCTTGGGATGTCCTCTTGATGATCATGAGTATACCAGACAGTGCCTTGATTGACTGGGTTTCAAGAAAATGGTGTAGAACAGAGATGCCAGTAAGTTGGAGCCTGGTGAGTAGTGGGACTAGAGTAGTGTTATGAAAGTGTGTGATAAAACATCTGTGGTGGGCCATGTGGATCTTCCATTGGCTTCCAAATGCCTTGTGACTGACATGGTGCAGCCAGTAGACCTTTTATTTGATAGAGGGCCCAATGGAGCCTTATGGGCTGAGTATATTGCCCCTGTATCCACTTCAAAGTTTACTGGGGTCCCCTTCACTTCAAAAGTTACCCCGAACTCAGGGAGGGGATCTGAGACCCAACTTTTGTAGTCATCCTCCAGAGTCAGAATGGCTGGCTGGCATGGCTGTCTCTTTCTAGGGCACTCGTGGGCCCAGTGTCCTTTTTCTTTAGAATAGGCACATTGATTTGAGGCCAGGGATGGCCTCGGGCATGGGACCAGGTATCTCTTCCTGGCTCCCTATTTCTTAATTTCTGGCCCTTTTGGTGTTCTGACCAGGACCTTAGTCAACGCCGTAGTCTGTCTTTTGTTTCTTTTATCCTCCCTTTGCTCCCTTCTCTTCCTCAGTTTCTCTCTTATAGTATACTTTCTCGGCTTCTCTGACTAAATCTCCCAAAATCATATCTTGTAATCCATCTAAGTATTGTAACTTTCTTTTAATATTTAGTGCAGCTTGCCCAATAAAGGCCATTGTGACAGATGCTTTTTGATCCTCTGCCTGAGGATTGAAAGGTGTATATCTTCTATATGCCTCCATAATTCTCTCTAGAAACATAGAGGGAGATTCATTAGGCCCTCGAATAATCTCTCTTACCTTGGCCAAATTATTTGGAACCCAGCGAAAAGTGGACAGATGCTTTCTTACCTTCAAATGTGTTGAGGATCCAGTTTGGTCGCTTCAAGGAAAGCTGGCTTTGATTATGTTGGGAAGATGTGTCGGTCTCCCATCTGGTCCGAGGACATTTTTTCTAGCTTCCAGGAGGATTCTCTTTTGTTCCTCTGTCATGAAGAGAGTCTCTAAAAGTTGTTGACAGTCATTCCAAGCAGGCGGGTATGAAAACATCAATGATTCAACCAGACCTGTGAGCCGGGTAGGGTCCTCGGAAAAAGGGGGATTGTTATTTTTTCAGTTATATAGGTCTCAAGAGGAGAAAGGCCAATACTGGTAGGCTTGCAATTTTCCCCCATTGTTGTCGTCAATCATTGGCCCGTAGGGACATAGGGGGAGCATCACGGGAGTTACAGGGTTTTCAATGATTCACAGCCAGCGAGTTCCTTTATCCGGGCCATCTTCCTCCAGGGGAGGAGGTCTGTGTGTGCCACGGGGGAGTTATCTGGAGGGCCCTGGGCCAGCTTAGCTTCCTCCAATGGCGAAGAGGCTGAGTCAGCTGCAAGGGAATCACTTAGAGTGTGTTGGTGGTTGGGGGAAGAGGAGAGGGGATAAGGAGGGGGAGGAGAGTCCAGTAGAGTCAAATCTTGTGACTCAGGGAGAACAGAGGGTGGAGTAGGAGGATGAGCAGAGGGTTTGAGAGATCGTGGGGGAAGCAATAGGAGTAGGGGAAGGGGCAAGGAAAGGCTTCACCCATGCAGGAGGAGATTTGCAGAGGTCCTACCAATTTAAGGTATATGGCTGTTGATCTGGATGGCTATGTGGGCCCAGCTGAAAGACAATATCTCTGATTTTTTAAATTAGTGGGAAGTAGAAAGATCTTTCTAGTGGCCATTCGACTCCAAAGGTGGGACATTCTGAGGCTCAGAGATTCTGGCCGGTCCGGAGTTTTACTGAAAAAGAAAGATTCTGAGCTCTTAAGCGAACTTTGGTCCAGTGATTAAGGGTCAGGGACAGAGGCATTGAAGTGCTCTGTCCCATGATGAAAGATACACAAACTAAATGCAACGACACACGACACAGATATAACAAGACCATAAAGACAGGCAATGGACGTACATCACTGAGACCAGGAATCAGTAGACAGCAAAACCCGATGGGATGGCAATACCGAATCCAAAACAAAATATCACTGAATCGAGGAGACAATTGTTCCTTGATTTCCTGAGTCCTCTGCGGCGTCCCCCAGGGAGGTGCCCTGTGTCTCTGTGAGAGGTCTCTCAGCCAAAGTCGGAGAGAACTCAGGCTCTTCATCGCAAGCGATATTGCCAAGCCCTAACATGAATCCTGAAACCAGAAAGAGGTGCCTTACTTGCTCCGAGAGGAGCCCTTTGGGGTCTCTCGTCCGCCAGTGACGGAACTCGGTGGAACGTCAATATGTAAAGGTCCGGCGAGTGTCAGAGGAAGAGACCACCAAGAGACTGTCTCATGCAACAGCAAAGGGTTTATTTGGGGTCCAGCATGCTGGGGCTCAGAGCTCACTTGAATAGAGCAGAGAGCCCTGACAACAGTTTAAGCAGGGATTATTTACTTTCCTTGAGAGGGCAGGGAGGAAGTATACTGATGGGTAAGGGCGAGTGGGAGGTTTACATGCAACCTGGTGAGGGAGCATATTCTACATTTTGGCAGTTGGGGACAGTACATTCTGGGAACAAGATTAGCAAACAGTTCTCAAGATTTCAACAGTGTTTTGTTAAGCATACAGAAAAACAGGAAGTGACAATTAACTATTTTAATAACCTTTCACTACCGACTATCCTTTTGGACTGGATGTTCTCTTCTACATTCAATTTTCCAAGGTACAAGGTCCTATGCCATTTTATATCGATTTATTCAAACCTAAGTATCCCAATCAAGGGCCCAATGCCCTTCTGGGCTTCAAATGTTACTTAGATTTCTGTTTTCATACATATATTTCACCTATGTATTCTTATATACATCACAGGTTCCCAATAACATTATTCATTCAGCAGAACGATTCCTAACCCAAATCAAACCTGTTATTAACCCTAACCATACACTGTTACCTCAATCTAACTTTACAGAAGAGCAGGGACAGAGTTCGTCTTACAATACAGGAATGCTGGGGATCTTCCACCTGCAGAGAACCTCAAAGCTCCATGCAGAAATTATCACTGAAGAAGATATAGGCACCTCTGAAAAACCTGAGACAGCAAAATTCATCTTCCATGGCAAACAACCTGGTCAGGATGAAGGGTTGTATCTGAATCAGCCTTTCTATTGTTAATGTAGAGAAGATGGACCAAATGAGACCTGTGTGGAGAGCTGTTCCCGGGTGCCTTTGGTTGATATACCATTCTAACTTGTGAAAGTGTCAAGGAAGCAGGGACAGCATCCATCTCATGGGACCCTTGGAAGCAACTCTTAGTACAAAGTGGTTGCCAAGGCAGTGAACTCATTCAGTTCCTCATGGAAGTAACCTCACCTCACTTCCTTGGGGAAGAAACTCTCTGATCTTGGGATACAAAAAGCCAGTCAAACAGTGCCAGTCCATGTCCCAGTCCCAGTGGTCTCAATTTTTGGAATTGTAGATAACAGAGTCAGTCTTTCTTGGTACCTACTTTGGACCATCCTGTTTGCACGGCCAAATGGAAGGAAAGCTCTGAAGAGGGGCCTTTCCTGAGAAAGAAGGTAGTGACTCACCGCTGGCTCCTGACAACTTCAGAGAGTTGGTTAAGGACACCAGATCTGAGACAGGACAGGCCATTTCGGGGCAACCTAGAATGCCCCACAGTCAGAGAACACTCCAGATATTCACAGACCTACTTGGGGGAAGAAGGGGCCTTTGTTGGTGTGGGTGAGGGTTTGTGGTTTTGTCTCATGTTCTGAGAATAGGTAGGAAATGCGGTTTGTTTTGTTTGGAGTGAACTGTTTCTAGTAAGTCGTTTGACAATGCGAGTGTTTCTGTGTCTGTGTACCCCACTGTGTCCGTGGTTGTAGATATTAGAATAGAGAATGCATCAATGGATGTGTCCTGACTAGTAGAAAGCTTCCCAGCATTCCTCCTGCCCAATTTATAAATGGAATGCAGCTTGCCTTATTGATGGGCAACACCTGCTATCTTCCTAAGTTCCTGTTTTCTTCCTGAAATCTGGCCACTCCCAGAAGAGGCTCATGGTTTTGTATCCAAGATATGTGCCACCTCCAAGCTCTGTGACATGGCCATGTAGTGGATAGCTGAAAGGAATGGCGAGCATCTCAGAAAACTCAGATATCAGTGTGACTACTAATGTCTCAGTGGAGAAACCCTGTTTGGGCCTTTTGCTTAACAATTGTTCTGTTGCCCTGAATGTCAGGAAGGTCTTTCCCACATGCCACCACTTTGTGAAACCTGAAGAAAACAGTTTTCAAATGCAAATGAATGGGCATCACCTGTGGCTCTTTGCTTAATTGCTTTGGAAAGGGATGTGTCTGAATCAGCCTCTTGGCCCTGTGTGAGGCTGTTGCTTAGATTCTTAGATGGATGGATCTAAAGAAACATATCATGTGTGCATCCAAAACCAAAATGGCTAAAAGAGCAGTCATTGTGGATGAAGTCTTTCCCCTTCCTCTGTAAGGTTTCTGACCTCTGTCAAGTGAGAATAAGGAAGACACACCAAGCCAATTGATGGCTACTTTTGGAAAAATTGTACCACTGCTGATAGCGTCAGCATATATACCCCAACACTACCACAAGTGGCTTCACCAAGAGAGAGTTCACAATGCATAAAAGTGATACATAGTCCTGACAAGTTCTGCAAGAATTTCAGGGAGGGCTATTGCAGAAGCTGTAGATTGGTTTTATCTTTGACTTCAACAGCACTGGTATGAAGATAAAAATTCTGGCAATAATGGGTAAAGGAAAATTATTTAACATTCCAGAAGGCACTAAAAGAAAATAATTTTCTTAAAAATTTACATTATTTTGAAGAGAATTATTAAATATAATGAAATGAAAAGATGAAGTAAACAAACAGGTCTGTTAACTTCCTTTTTTGTTCACATATTAAAACAATGCTCAACAGTTGTTTACCCAATTTAAATTAAACCATTTAGATCACGTGAATAAAAAAAATATTTGCATACATTTTTTTATGAGCACTCATCATATATGATATATGGATATATGTACATTCAAACATATAACACAAAACACAAGTGTGCACACATAATATAATACATACAACACATAACATAATAGTAAAGGCCTTATAACTTTTCACAGGTGAAATCACCAGTGCAATGTTTAAAAACTCTATAGTCAAAATATAGAACTGATCAGCAAAACATTAACCTAGGTCTCAATGAGCTCAAAAAAACAAATAAAATTTCATGATACGGGAAAGGGCAATAATAAAATAGATATTGAAAAAAGCATCCCTGTTCTGTCACAGATGTAAGGATAGTGAAACTGGAGTTTTGGATATCAGCTGTTATGGATTTGAGCCAAATCATCTTATTTTGGTCTATAGAAATCGCTTTAGTTAATCTCTCTGAAATCCAAATCGGCTGTTGTTCTTCCTGTGGAAACACACAAACAGACCCCTGACTCCAGACAATCACTGGGTCAGTACTTTAGTTAATCTCTCTGGAATCCAATTTGGCTGCTGTTCTCCCTGTGGAAACACATAAAGAGACTCCCGACTCCAGGCAATCTCTGGGTCAGGACCTTAGTTAATCTCTCTGTTATTTAAATCGGCTGCTGTTCTCCCTGTAGAAACACAGAAAAAGACCCCCGAGTCCAGACAATAATTGGGTCAGGACATTTCTGTTGTCCTGTTAGAATATCCTTCCAAAGTACCTTGAACTTATGCACATTTTTTGGACACATATGCTTTTCCGCAGCACTAAGTCCTGATGAATCCAAATTTAAAAAGTTTAGAGTAAAAAGGGTTATTTTAAGTTTATCTTTGGGGAATTCATACCCCTTCCCAATTGCGTCTTTTTGCTTTAATAAGTACATTTTAATAGTTTCATGTGCTCTTTCACTATGCATTGTCCCTGTGGATTGTATGGGATTCCTGTTATATGAGTAATGCCAAATGATGAGAAAAATTGTTTAAAAGAGGTAGGAGTATAATCAGGGGCATTATCTGTTTTTAACTGTTTTGGAATGTCCAAAGTGGCAAATTTTGTAAGTAATGAGCTATAACATCTTTAGTTTTTTCCCCCGCATGAAGGGAGCCCATCAAAAATCTAGAAGAAGTATCAACTGTAACATGCAAATATTTTAATTTTCCAAATTCTGGCAAGTGTGTGACATTCATCTGCCAAATATGGTTAGGTATCAATCCTCTAGGATTGACTCCAAGATTAACTTGTGGTAAAAAGGTCACACAATTTTGACATTGTTTTATTATTTTTCTATCTTTTTCCTTAGTTATTTTAAAACACTTTTGTAAAGTATTAGCATTGACATGAAACTTTTTATGAAAATTTGTAGCTTCTTCTAGTGTAGAGAAAATATGTATGTAAGTCATGTGTAGTTTAATCTGCTAAATCATTGCCAAAACTAAGGGCTCCAGGCAATCCTGTATGTGCCCTGATATGTCCTATAAAGAATGAATCTTTTCTGTCCCAGATTAGACATTGTATACTGGAAAGCAAAGAGAAAACAGTAGCGGAAGGGGAAATACTACCAGCATCTTCAAGAGATACTATAGCATTAACTATATACTGACTAAGGGAAAATAAATTAAATACAGAATCTTTAAACATCACAAAAGCTTGTAATACTGCATTAAGCTCTACCTTTTGAGCTGATTGTTTGGGTAGTAAAAATGTAAAAGTTTGATCAGGTGTAACTATTGCTGCTGTGCCATGATTTGTCTCATCAGTGAATATACTTGGAGCATTCATGATACTTGTTTTCTTGTCATTTTTGGAAAAATTACAGGATGCGATGACCAAAAAGACAATAAAAGATTAGATGGTAAGTGGTTATCAAATGAAACATTTGATTTACACATGATTACTGCACAAGTATTTATCTCATTAGCTAATTTATCAATTTGATTCAAAGAATATGGAGTAATAATTTTATTGGGTGAAATTCCACACACTCACTTTGCTGCTTTTATTCCTATGAGTATTAATTGTCCCTCAGTCTCAGGATACCTAGTAATAATAGTGTGAGAAGAATAAGATAAATGAATCCATAATAATGGACCTTCTTGCCAAAATACTCCTGTAGAAATACTTTTTTTTGTTGGTAGTACAATAAATAATAAAGGCAAAATTATATCAACTCTATCCAAATGCATATTTCCCATTTATGTTTCAATGATTTTTAATGCCTTTCTTGCTTCAGGTGTTAACATTCTGGGTGAATTTGGATCTAATAGACCTTTTAGGATATCAAATAAAGGTCCCAACTCTCCTGTTGGTATAATTAGTTAAGGCCTTATCCAATTTATGTCTCCTAATAACTTTGAAAGTCATTAGTTGATTGGAGTTGATCTACTCCTATTTGAATTTTTGGTGGACTGACCATGGTTGAGGATAATAGAACTCCTAAATAATTTATTGGAAATTTTAATTATACTTTATCTATTGCTATCTCTAGATTATAATTTTTTTAATCAGTTTGTAAGTGTGACATAACACTCTAGCAATGTGTTTTTAGCTTTGTGTGCAAATGATACATCATCCATATAGTGAAATATTTGTAGTTAAGGATTTTGATTTCTAAATGGCAGGTTTACTTTGTTAACATAAATTTGACATGTAGTTGGGCTGTTAGCCATCCCTTGAGGGAGTAGTTTCCACTCTTACCTCTGATAAGGAGCTTCATGATTCAGTGCAGGGATAGTAAAAGCAAAACGTGGACTATCCTCAGGATGAATTGGAAATGAAAAAAAAAAAACAATCTTTAATATGTATAACTAAAACATACCAAGTTCTTGGCAAAGCAGACAATTGAGGAATCCCTGATTGAGCAGGTCCCATAATAACCATCTCATTATTAATGGTTCTTAAATCTTGCAATAATCTCCATTTACCAGATTTCTTTTTGGTGACAAAAATGGGAGTATTATGGGGAGATACAGAAGGTTGTATATGTCCTTCCGCTAATTGTTGTTTGATCAGGTCATGGGCTGCTTGTATCTTTTCTTTAGTCAGGGGCCATTGAGAAACCCATACTGGTCTTTCTGATTTCCAAGTAATTTTTATTGTCTCAGTGGCCCTTTCTGAAAATCCAACACATTTTTGTCTGTTCCTTGATCTATTTGTGTTGGTGCTCCTATACCTTCTTCTTGTTTTTCTAATATTTTTCTTTTCCTAAAACCTTGTCTAGCCATAGTAGTAGGTGCATTTTGGTTGACCTTATTTGTTAATGTCAAACCTAATTGATCAAGGACATCTCATCCCCATTAATTAACGGGAAGATGATCGAATACATATGGCTGTATAGTTCCTTCACATCCTTCAGGATCCTTCCAATCTAATACAATTGCACCTTTAAGGGGATTAGTCGCCACTCCTAGGCCTCAAAGCATTTGAGTGGCTTGTTGTAATGGCCAATGTTTTGGCCATTCTTGGCGAGAGATGATGCTAGAGTTTGCACCTGTATCCAGTAGCCCATTAAATTCATGTCCTTGAATATTTAGTTTTAGCATGGGGCGAGAATCTAAATTTAAAGAAAGCATAGCCCAATCTACACCTGTGTAGTCTAATCCCATGGAACCTCTTTCTACAGAATGACTAGAAAATTTATTATGTAGGCTGAGTATTATTAATAACTGTGCTATTCTATCTCCTGGTGAAATTACTGATAAATCCTTTGGAGAACTGGCTATAATTTTTATTTCACCTTCATAATCGGAAGCAATTACCCAAGGAATTATCCTAAGTCCTTTTAGAGTAGAAGAGCTGCATCCTAATAATAAGCCTACTGTTCCTTTGGGAAGAGGTACTTTCAGCCCTGTGGGAATTATTTGAACTCTCATCTCTGGAATTAGTACTGATCTGGCGGAGGCGCTGATGTCCAACCCTGTACTCCCTCTGGTTTGTCTGACGAGGGATCTGATAAAAAATGTGTCCTGTGCACTATCCTGATGGGGTTGCTGGGTTCCTCCAGTGCTCCGTATATTTGTGGTTTTGGGACCCAGAGCATTGGGCCCACCTCTCCATTTTTTGGCAGTGGAGCCCGATGCCTTTCTCCATAATATTGTGGATAAACACCTAGTCTTTGTTCATTTTTTGATAATGAAGTACCTTCTATGTTTGTTTGAGAATGACATTCATTAGCCCAATGTCTTCCTCTATGGCATCGTGGGCAAATACACGGTATTCTACTCCTTTGATTCCTAGTTTTGTTAAACCCTCCTCCTATGGGGCAATTCCTTTTAAAATGTCCTTTTCTTCACAATTCTAGCATGTTCTTGGCCTGGCATCTAAAGCCTGTTTAACTGTAGCTGCAACGACTTGCTCTTATTCATTAATGTCTCTACATAATTTAATATATGTGTTTAAATCTTCATGTTTCCATCGTCTAATGATATCTCTGCACCAACAATTCCCTTGGTCATAAGCCAGTTGTTTTATTAATGGAATTGCTTGTTCTGTATTCCCAAAAACTCTGGTAGCTGTTTTAATAAGCCTATCTACAAATTCAGCATAAGATTCATTAGCTCCTTGTATTACCTTAGATAATTGACCTTGTAATCCTCCAAGTCCTTGTGAAGTTTTCCATGCCCTAACCACTTCTACAGCAATTAATTCGTATATACCATGATCATATGGAATTTGTTGCTGCTGATCCTCATTAGGTCCCTTTCCTAACAACATATCTAGATTTCTCTGAGGATAACCAGCTGCTGCATTTCGCCTAGCCGTCTCCTTGCAAAATTTCTCATTGGCAACCTTCCATAACAGGTATTGTCCTCCCTTTAGCACAGCTTTACACATATTAGCCCAATCTACTGGCATCACATTTAAGTTGTTAATAGATTGGACCAAGCTTACAATGAAGGGTGCTTGAGGACCATAGGTTGTTACAGCCTCTTTTAGCTGCTTCACTATTTTAAAATTTAAAGCAAGGTGAATTCTCTGCCCTCCTACCTAAAATACCAGGCATGTAAATACTTGAGATCCTGTCTCAGGAACCGAACTATCAACTGCGGGGGTTGGGGCCCTCCCAGCATATGGAGGTGGCCTTGTTAGTTGGACATTTACATCCTCTGGTGATAGAAAGGTGTTAGTAACAGTTTCCTGTAGAGGTGGCGCTGTTGTTGGACACTTATGCCCTCTGGTGATAGAAAGATGTTAGTAGCAGTCTCCTTTTGTAACTTTGCCCCTGATGGCTTTTTCTGCTCTAAGCTTTATTCCTCTATCTGTGTCTTAACTGAATGCTTTGGACTAAGCAAAGCAGATATGAACGTCCACAATGGCAATGTGCCAACTGGCTGAGTCCCTGGGCTGTTCTTTTCTACTCTTTTGAAATCTTCACCATAATGGTTCCATTATGATATACTTAACAACCCCTCCTTAAAAGGCCATGGGGTACATTTTTGTATTTTATCACTGTATGCCCTGACTGTTCTTGATTTTACTGATACACCTCCTTCCTCTAACAATTTACTTAACACTCTTTCAGTTTGTTTTTTACTAATTTCTGATCCCGTATTTCTACTATAATAAAACCCAACAAGATGACTCCAAACAAAACAGAGACAGACTGAAATAAAAAGGGAACAACAAAAAGTCATTATAGCCTTTCTTTCCTCCTGACATGTGTGTCCGTACTTTCTCCCTATCTGTTCCTCAGACGTGAATAGTTTTTCCTCATATGTGAGTGGTTTTTCTTCCGTCTCAATCATCTCCATGGACAGGCAGCTTAAAACAAAAGTGAAGCAAAACTAAAGAGGAATCTTAAAATGGCTACCCATCCTCTTGCCCTGCCCTCAGGGGCTAGCAGTTTACCTTATCACTTACCCTCAGTCGTTCCCTGTGCAAGCGAGGAAATGCTGCAGTCTGGCTGGGAAGAGTTAGGAGCCACTTGTCAAAAGAAATGAGCTTTATTTTTAGAAAAACACACGCCATACAAAACAGCACCTCAGGAAAAACCCTCAGAGCCCAACTGCCACCAGTGGCTTCCTTATAAAGTCTCTGTCACTCCCACAAGCCTCTCCACCTTCCACAATTCTCCTGCTCTTGAGGCCGATTGGTTGGGTTGCGTGGGTGGAGCCAAAAAAGTCCCCCAATGAGCAGCTCCGTGGTCTGAAAGGGCAGGGAAACTGTCCAATGAGCATCACCACAGAGGAGCCAATCAGCTAGATGTTGCTGGGGCCGCTGTGAGCCAATCATCAGCTTGCAGTCTGAAAGGGCGGGGAAACAGTTCAATGAGAATCTCCAATGAGCTAGATGTTGCTGGGGCCACTGTTAGCTAATAATCATCCAACAGCTGGAAATTTGCTGCCAGCTGGAAGTTTGCTGGGGCCCCTTCATATGTGGCTCTCAACAAATTCCTGTCTCCTTTCTCTGTAGCCTATTCAACACATGTATTTTTATATGCACATGTAGAATTCTACCTGTTATCACACGTACGTTTTAGTGAGGTTTGTGACTTGGCCAATAGAAGTTATGAGAAGAGATAACTCTTCGTAAACGCTGTTGGAACTGAAAATTCAACCTATGGGTGAGCTTCCTAGTAGAACACCATTATACATAAAAACATTTTTAGTGAAATAATTATTTTTGCATCTGTGGATGGTATATATTTTATGATGAATTTCGATTGGCATATATATTGCTAGATTTTAATTTCTCTGTGTGTGTGTCTGTGTGTGTGTATATATATGTATATGTGTGTGTGTGTGTGTGTGTATACACACACTCTCCAAATTTTTCTAATTATCAAATATATGAGTCTTATTATACATTCCTTAAAATCATTCATATTCATGTATGTGAATTTATGATCAACTATTCACAAGATTATTCTCAGAAATATACATCCACCTGAAATACATATTTGTTTCCTAGTAGTGAAAACTAACTTGAGAGAATGGTGCATACAAATCCTAATATTTCTACAGTAATACCCAGTTTAACATCAATGCATGCAGTTTCCTATGGGACATGATGTGTATTTTGCAGTTCATTTTTATTAAACAGTGGTATATTAATATTTCTTCAGTTTATGCACATCATAGCATATATATTTCTTCCACAAGTTCACAAATTTATAGACATTTGTTTCAATTTCAATCACCTCCTGCTTCAGAACTCATATATTCCTCCAGGTTTCTTGACTGGTCTTTTCATGAGACTTCTTTCAAAACACATTATTTTCGATTTCCATAATCACTTTTGAAGCAAAACTCACACACTCTTCATGATAAACCATAACCCTCATATTACTGTTAGATGTATAACTGGTTGTAATGAATGTATGTATATCAATTAAAGATTTTCTGTATATTTTCAGATATCAAATCAATTCATTATTTAATGTTGGAATCATTTTTATTATTTATTCACAGTATGGTCTATTCATGAATTATTTCTATATTCATTGACACAGAGTACACCGCTTTGTTCCCCCAATATGAATTTATATGTCTTCAAAATATTGCTCCCAGTAATGGTGAAAGAAATACTTATGTCACCTGATCTACATATACATTATACCACAGTAATACTCTGGACACAGAAAGCAAAGGTCACTCTTATGTTTGTACCAAAGCCTTAATGAAAAGTGAGCACGGATTACTAAAAACATCCATGTCCAGGTTGCCAAATTGTCTCAAATGTAATTCCTATTGGTCGCTATATATTTGTTTCTTCCTAAGATTATGTATTCATCCTCAAGCCTGTTGAAAATGTCTAATTCTATCCCTCACTTTATACTTTGCCTGATTTTTAATGTCTCTATTGATATCTGCTAACCTACATGTTTTCCCCAGTTCATCATTGTAACTGACTCTTCACATGTCCTGACATTTACATTCACTCTCTTATTGAAAAGCTATTGCTAAAGAACTTTTGGTCCAAATTCTATACTCACTGTTGTTTCTAAACCTAGCAACTATCTTCCTAATTCTACTGACTTTCCCTTTTTGACTGGATGTTCTCTTCGACATTCAGTCATCCAAGGTACAAGGTATTATGCCATTGTGTATCGATTTATCTGAGACATCTGTGAAGAACATAATTCAAAGCTAAGTAACCCATTAAAGGGCCCAATGTCCTTCTGGGCTTCAAATCTTATGTAGATTTTTGTTTTCATACTCATATTTGATCTATTTATTCTTGTAAATATTGCAGTTTCCTGATACCATTATTCATCCTGCAGAATGATTCCTAACCCAAATCGAATGTGCTATTAATTCTAATCATACAATGTTCCCTCAATCTAACTTTACAGAAGAGCAGGGACAGTGTGACCAGGAAAGTCTCAGTGGAGAAACCCTGCTTTGGACCTTTTGCTTACCTATTGTTCTGTTGTCCTGAATGTCAGGAAGGTCTTTGCCTCAGGCCACCCCTTTGTGAAGCCCGAACAAAACAGTTTTCAAATGGAAATGAATGAGCATCACCTGTGGCTCTTTGCTTAATTGCTTTGGAACAGGATGTGTCTGAATCAGCCTCTTGGCCCTGTGTGACTTAGATTCTCAGCACCTGATGGATCTAAAGAAAGATTCCATGTGTGCATCCAAAACCAAAATGGCAAAAAGTTCAGTAATTGTGAATGAAGTCTCTTTCCTTCCTCTGTTAGTTTCCTGACCTCCATCAAGTGAGAATAGGGATCCTTTGGGTTAAATGAGTTCTTGAAACCCTGAAGAGGTGCTTGGGTTTTCTCATGACTCCAAATCACATAAAGAATCTATACCTATCAGTCAGTAGTAGTCAGTCAATATTGCTCCCAGAAATGGTGGAAGAAATACTCATGTCACCAGATCTACATGTACATTTAATCACAAAAATATTCTGGACACAAAATTCAAAGTTCACATTTTTTATTGTACCAAAGCCTAAATGGAAAGTGAACATAGATTACTAAAAACATCCATGTCCAAGTTGCCTAATGCTCTCAAATGACAAACCTATTGGTGACTACATATTTGTTTCTTCCTAAGATTATATATTCAAACTCAACCCTGTTGAAAATATCTAAGCCTATCTCTCACTTTATACTTTGCTTCATTTCATAATGTCTCTATTGATATCTGCTTACCTAAATATTTTCCCAAGTTCATCATTGTGATTGACTCTTCACATGTGCTGACATTTAAATTCATTCTGTAACTATTGCTAAATAACATGTGTTCCAAATCCTACACTCACTCTTCTTCCTAAACCTACCTACTATCTTCCTAATCCTACCGACTATCCCTTTTTGACTGGATGTTCTCTTCGACATTTAGTCATCCAAGGTACAAGGTCCTATGCCATTGTATATGGATTTATCTGAGACATCTGTGCAGAACGTAATTCAATGGTAAGTAACCCAATCAAGGGCCCAATACCCTTCTGGGCATCAAATCTTACTTAGACTTCTGTTTTCATGAGTACATTTCACCTCTATATTCTTATCAATATTGCAGGTTCCCAATACCATTATTCATCCAGCAAAATGATTCCTAACCCAAATCGAACCTGTTATTAACCCTAATCATACAGTGTTCCCTCAATCTTACTTTACAGAAGAGCAGGGACAGAGTTGGTCTTATAATACTGGAATGTAGGCGATCTTCTACCTGCTGAGAACCTCAAAGGTCCAAGATGTAGGCAGCTATGAAGGACCTGAGAGACCAAAAGTCATCTTCCATGGCAAACAACCTGGTCAGGATGAAGGGTTGTGTCTGAATCAGCCTCTCTCTTCTTAATGTAGAGAAGATGGACCAAAGGAGGCCTGTGTGGAGAGCTGATTCCGGTTGCCTATGGTTGATATACCATTCTAACTTGTGAAAGTGTCACAGGACGTAGGGGAAGCCTCCATCTCATGGGACCCTTGGAAGCAACTGTGAGGACAAAGTGGTTGCCAAGGCAGTGACCTCATTCAGTTCCTGAAGGAAGTGACCTGACCTCACTTCCTTGGTGATGGAATGTGGGATCCAGGAAGCCAGGCACACAGAGCCAGTCCCAGTTCCACTCCCAGTGGTCTCACTTGTTTGGATTTACCAAAGGCTGAGTCAGGCTATCTTGGTACCTAGAGATGTGAGGATGGCCAAACGGAAGGAAAGCTCTGAAGAGGGGCCTTTTCTGAGAAAGCAGGTAGTGGCACACCACTGGATTTTGAAAAGTCTCAGTGAAGAAACCCTGGTTTGTGCCTTCTAATTACCTATTGTTCTGTTGCCCTGAATGTCATTAAGGTCTTTGCCTCAGGCCAACCCTTTATGAAGCCTGATGAAAAAGTTTTCAAATGAAAATGAATGGGCTCCAGAATGGCAATATGTAAATCAATGGTTGTGCAACTGAAGTGATTCTGCAATCTGTATATGGGGTAAAAATGGGAGCTCATATCCCACTTGAATCAAAGTGTGAAATATGATATATCAAGAACTATGTAATGTTTTGAACAACCTACAATAAAAATTAATTAAAAAAAAAAAAGAAAATGAATGGGCATCATCTGTGGCTCTTTGCTTAATTTCTTTGGAAAGGGATGTGTCTGAATCAGCCTCTTGGCCCTGTGTGAGGCTGTGGCTTAGATTCTCAGCACCTGATGGATCTAAAGAAAGATCCCATGTGCGCATCCGAAACCAAAATGGCCAAAAGAGCAGTCACTGTGGATGAAGTATCTCGCATTTCTCTGTAAGGTTCCTGACTTTCATCAAGTGAAATTAGGGATCTTTGGGTCAAATGAGTTCTTCCAAGCCCTGCAGAGGCTAGCCCATAGCTGCTAGGGTTTTCTCATGACACCAATTCACATACAGAATCTAATCCCCACGGTAGGTAGTCCTCAATTTGGAGAAGCAGAGCAGTATTAACGGCAGGCCTATTTGATAATTCCTGGTTCACAGGAAGGGTGTCCAGGCCACCTAGATGTTAGGCAAATGAGGGGCTGGGGAGCTTATTTTGGATACTGACTTGGGCTGCGCCCCTCATGTAAACCTCCAGCCAGAGTTTATGATGAGTGTCTATATGGCAGAACATGAGGGCCATGTGGGAGTGTTTTGATTTTATTTGTGGTCATTTGTGTGGCAGTTGGAAGAGATGACTGCGTCCACCTGGGCTTGCTCTGATTCCCCTTAGAGACTGAGTTCTGGAACTGAACTCAGAGGAGTATTGCCATGAATTGTGTTGGGATTTAAGAGGCCACGCATGAGAGTCGCCCTTGGAAACTGAGATCTAGTTCGAGGGTAGCTTTCCACAGGACACTGGGAATCTCTGCCAGGATATTATATGATTTTATTCTTAAAGACTTGGCAGCCTTAAACACACCCCAAAACACACATGGACCTCACATAGTAGACCTCAATGTGCCTGGCTTCATGTGACCTTTTGGAACTCTTTGGGAAGCCTTGCCTGTGAGAGTTCTCCAGAGATTTCATTGAAATGAGCTTCCTCACCATTTAATGGTTCCTGAATGAATTGAAACCCACAGTGCCTCCAACTTCATCCTTGAAAAATGGTTAGATAAATACCTTGAAATTTTTGAAATTCCCATACCCAGGTGGCACTGGAGAAACTTTGGATGTCCTGTTTCTGATCATGAGTATACCAGACAGTGCCTAGATTGACTGGGTTTCATGAAAATGGTGAAGAAGAGAGATGTCAGTAACTTGGAGCCTGTTGACTAGTGGGCCTAGAGAATTGGTGGGCAGGAGTGTGGTAAAACATCTGTGGTGGGGCCATGTGGATCTGCCATTGGCTTCCAAATGGCTTTTGACTGACATGGTGCAGCTAGCAGACCCTTCTATGCAAAGGCATCTTGTTATATGGAGAGTTTTCAGGGCAATGTTCAGAATCAGGTTGCTATGTTCAAGGTGGTTCAGGTTGCTATGTGAGATAGAAGCCTGGTTTGTGCTTTCTCCTGCATACCCTGATCCACCACAAGTGACAGAACTCCCTCCAGCACTGTGTGCCAGTTGAACTCCTTGTATTTCATGAAGAAAATACTTAACTCCCAGTGCAGCAGCAAAAAAAAAAAAAAAACCAGGAAAAGTGGAGGATGACCAAATGGCTTCATAGTCCACACGGGGAAACACTTAGCCCCCACTGGCCACAAAGAGAGAATTCAGCACTGCTGCCTCATGTTCATTGGAAAATAACATAACATGTCCTCCAGGTCACATAGATGCAGACACAGCTTTGTTGGTCTCACTACAAAGGAAGCTAAAGCTCCTGACAACAACATATATTTCAAGTACCCACCCTCAGATGCAGTTTCTCTAGAAGACTTTAGGCCAGCAGCACTCCATGTTTGTGGAGTGTTTACCCTGTCCCTTACTTTTGGAGACTCCTCTACCACCTCCAAAGTTGTGAAATCCTCAGCATTTTCCATTCCATAAATATATTCACAGATTTTCTAACTTTTCTCTAATTGTGTCTTACTTGGGATTGATGGTAATGTCAAGGCGTTGTTCTGGATGAGAGTGGGAAGATTTTTGGTAGCACATATTAACATACACGTTGGATTCATTTTCCAATTTTCCATTCTAAATACTGAAACCCTGACACAAACCCATTACCTAATAGTCTCTGACTACTAATTCTAATATGATGGAGAAAATTAACCAAAACAGAATAGAAATGCAAGCAGTTCAGAGGAGGCATGTTGTATTTTTGCACTTGCCTTTTGTGTTATATAGGGTAGGAGTTATAAATCTAGTCAATTATTTGTTGAAATAGTTCACCATGTGTATGTAAAGTTAAAAAATATGTTAATTCCTGTCTCCATTTCTCTGTAGCCTGTTAAGCACATGCAATTTTATATGCACATATAGAATCCTACCTGGTATCACATGTACATTCTTTTCAGCTGGCTGACTTTGCAGGTACAAATTGTGAGAAGAGATCACTCCTCCTAAATGCTGTTTGAACTGAAATTTCAAACTATGGGTGAGCTTCCTGGTTTAACAACATTATACATAAATCCATGTTCAGCAAAATGAATATTTTTGCATCTGTGGATGATGTATATTTCATGGTGATTGTCCATTGGAATATATATTGCTATTTTTAATGTCTCTCTGTATATATATATATATATATATAATACTCTCCAGATTTTTCAAATTATGAAAAATGGGTTTTACTATACACTCCCTAAATTCATTCATATTCTTGTATGTGGATTTATAATCAATTTTTCACAAAATTATTCTCAGAAATATTCATCCACCTGAAATACATATTTGTTTCCTATTACTGAAAACTAATTTCAGTGAATGGTGCATACAAATCCTAATATTTCTACAGTAAGTTTAACATCAATGCAAGTAGATTCTGATGGGACATGATGTGTAGTTTAACATTCATTTTTATTCAACACTGGTACATTACTATTTCTTCAGTTCATACATATCATAGGATATATATATTTCAAGCACAAGTTAGAAAATTTATAGACAATTTTTTTCACTTTCAATCACTTCCTGCTTCAGAACACATGTATTCCTCCATCTTTCTTGGCTTGTCTTTTCATGAGACTTATTTCCACACATATTATTTTTGATTTCCATAATCACTTTTGTAGCAAAACTCACACATTCTTCATGATAAACCATAACCCTAATATTACCATTATTTGTGTAACAGGTTGGAATGAATGATTGTATATCAATATAAGATTTCTTATAAGTTTTCAGATATCAATTCAAATCATTATTAAAAGTGGAACCAGTTTCATTATATATTCACAGTAATGTCTACTCATGCATTATCTCTATATTCATAGTCACAGGGTACACCTCTTTGTTTCCCCAATATGAATTTATACGTCTTCAAATATTGCTCCCAGATATGGTGGAAGAAATACTCATGGCCCCTGATCTAAATATACATTTTATCACAGTAATATTCTGGACACAAAATGCAAATGTCATGCTTATGATTGTACCAAAGCCACAATGTAAAGTGAACATGTATTACTAAAAACTTCCATGTCTAGGTTGCCTAGTGCTCTCAAATGTCAATCCTATTGGTGACTACATATTTGTTTCTTCCCAAGATTATATATTCAAACTCAACCCTCTTGAAAATCTCTAATCCTGTCAATCACTTTATACTTTGCCTGATTTTGTAATGTTTCCATTGATATCTGCTTTCCTACATATTTTGTCCAGTTTGTCATTGTGACTGACTCTTCACGTGTGCTGACATTTAACTTCACTCTCTAACTGAAACCCTATTGCTAAAGAACTTTTTTTCCAAATCCTATACTCACGCTTCTTCCTAAACCTACCAACTATCTTCCTAATCCTACGAACTATACCTTTTTGACAGGATGTTCTCTTCTACATTCAATCATCCAATAAATGTCGGGTGAGCGGCAGAGGAAGATACCACCAAGAGACTGTCTCATGCAACAGCTAAGGGTTTATTGGGGGTCCAGCATGCTGGGGCTCAGTGCTCACTTGAATAGAGCAGAGAGCCCTGAGAACAGCTTAAGCAAATCTTATATTCTTTCCTTGGAGAGGGCAGGGAGGAAAGTTTATTGATGGGTCAGGGCGAGTGGGCAGTTTTCATGCAACTGGTGAGGGAGTACATTCTACAATTTGGCAGTTGGGGACAGCACATTCTGGGAACAAGATTAGCAAACAGTTGTCAATATTTCAACAGTGTTTTGTTAAGCATACAGAAAAACAGGAAGTGACAAGTACTAATTTTATTAATCTTTTATTCTCCACTTCTTCTTCTGGCTACTTTTAGTCATAAAAGTGATCATTTTTTGGTGTACATTCTATGTCTGCTAGTGGGGTATTGCCATAAGTTTAACTTGTCCAATTTGAGCTTGGAGAAAAGAAATTACACGGTTGAGCAAACATGGTTTTATAGTTAGCAACAATATGAAGAGTATTATTGGACCGGCCAGGGTTGATAAAAGCATAGTTAACCATGAAGACTGTGTGAACCAAGACTCAAACAACCATTTTTGGGCCTCTATCTCTGGTTGTTTCTCTTCAAGTTGTCTTTTCAATTTACTCATAGATTTTTTTATAACTCCAGTATTGTCGGCATAGAAACAACATTCTTCCCTCAATGCAGCACAAAGGCCTCCTTCTCTCATGAAGTGGAGGTCCA
This sequence comes from Callospermophilus lateralis, assembly GCF_048772815.1. Lineage (NCBI taxonomy): Eukaryota > Metazoa > Chordata > Mammalia > Rodentia > Sciuridae > Callospermophilus > Callospermophilus lateralis. Next base: position 1,009,295 of record NW_027514417.1, read on the forward strand.
ACCTTCGACTGTTCTGTAAAATAAGTTCAGAGAGACAGGTAAAAGATTCCTGCAAAGCTCTGATGGAGGTTTCTAATATCTTAGTTTTGGTCTATTGCTGCTTCTAATTGGGTCATTTGTTGTGTCCCATGGACCAGGGCAGTGGTTCCTGTGCCCACCCCTGCAGCAACTCCTATTCCTAATAGGATGGCTAAAGTGAGGGTATATGTTCCCAGGGGAACCGGGTTCTATGCCCCCCCTATTTGATTTCAAATGAACCTGTGTTATGATAGTGCACTCTGGGAAACATCTGCACCATTACATAATTAATCATATCTGTTGACCATTTCATGAAAACATAAACAATATTTAAGTATATAGAATAATACTGTTGTAGGGACGGACGAGGCAAGGCAACCTAAGATAGCACCAAAAACAGGGAAACAGTCCTAATTGGGTGCAACCGGATTCAGAGGGCATTGCTTCTGTTGTAATCAATTCATCCCCTGAACCCCAAGTTTAGATAGTTTCAGAATTTTGTACCCAACATGTAAGGGAAGGGGCTCAGAAGTTCACAGTTTGCAGAAGTTAACAAAAAGCAAATTTTGTTTCTGTTTTTTTCTCTATTCTGTGCAAGTTTACTTTTAAAGGACGCCTGGGAGGGTGAGAGCTTTTTCTTCCCTTTCTTTATCCCCCCTGCCAGCTGTTACCAAGGAGCCTAGTTGGTAACTTCTTAATCTTAGAAATGTAGGCATCTCTGTGAAGCGCCAGCTCAAGGCCAGAGGCATTGTTCACATATTTTGGGAAAAACTAGTAAGGGGTTGTCTAGCTTAGAAGTGCTGAGTTTTTTAGCCAGTGGCCAAGTAGAACAGGGCAATACAAAAAGTGAAAGTTTATCTACATTGAACTCTTTTATATGGAGCCTTTTGCTGAATGTTCTAAAGTCAGCCATGGTGAAGACTTCTGGAGAAGGTCAGTTAATACTTTTCTGTGGGCCTGGCACAGAGGGGAAACACGGGGAAGGTGGGGCTGACAGCAGCTCCGAGGATCTGAGAATGAGGAAGGAGAGATGTAAAAGAATAATGGGAAAGGGGTTTGGGATTTCTTAGCAACAAAAACATGAGCAGTAGAACAGGTAGAGTAGAGGGGAAGATGGGAGTGAGTATCCCAAAACCCTGTGAGACACTTCAAATTCTTAGTAAACTGTTTTCAGTGATGACAAAGCAACTTTAAAGGCCATTTTTATTACATCTTGGATAGGGGTCTGACGGCTCTCCTCAGCTGGTTTGAGCTTTGGGTTAGCTAGTAAGAGGTCCTGGTGGGACCCGGTGCAGGCACTGACAGGAGAAGAGAGGAGTGAGTGGGTACAGGGGTGCCTTAGTACCTGCTACCTGAGAACCGGCGAAGTTAGGGGGTTTTGATCTAGTAATTCGAGGAGAGAAATCAGGTTTCTGAGGTGGGAGTGACAGCAGAGAGTCTGGAGCAGAAGGCTGAGAGTGAGGATCTATTGGAGAAGCATAGTTCAGGATGTGAGTGAAGGCGGGAAAAGGCTTCCACATAGGGGAATCTCCTTTCACACTTTTGAGCACTTGCAGAAGTTAAAAAGGTCACCCAGAATTTGAGGATCTAGAGACCCCTCTGGGGGCCATCGGTTTTGGTTATCTAATTGGTAATATGGCCAATGCTGTGTACTGAGTTTGATGAGGAGTTTGGATTCCATCAGGCAGCCCCTGTATGCTCACATCCCGATGACATACAGAAGAAGTCGGCTTTTTCCCCACCCATCCGTGACGTTTTGTGTTTTTGATAGTCTGCCAGGCAACCATAGTAATCTAGCCTAGCCAACCTGCATCTGGTTCGCGTGTCCCTACATCCATAATGTTTGTTTCCATTATCTATGATACAGAAGGGATTTAATGGAATTTTATTGGGATCCTCTTCATCAGGGTTATCTCAATAGGAATGACATATAGCCAGCTGACAAATGTCTGGGTGGAGAGATGGCCACCAGGTCCCTAAGTTGACTCTTTGTGAGATTGATTATACTTCTTTTCCAGTAGAATTTGTGATCAGCCATCGCTGCTGAATGGGCTGATGAGGGTTAAGACTACTTGTGGTCAAGGGGAGAGTCTATAACCTTATCCACATGGCGAATATGCAATTTGAAAGTATTACCAGTCTTTTCCAGTTTCCAGCCAGAGTCTGGACAGGGCGCATGCTTGGGATGAGAGGCATGGATCCAGGAAGTGATTCTGTCTACCATTACCACTGTAGGTGTTATAAGTAGCACCTGGTATGGTCCTTTCCAGCGGGGTTCCGGGGATGACACCTGATGTCGTCTTAAGTAGATGAACCCTCTTATTTGATATCGATGTGGAGTCCCCTCATTTCCAGTTTGGTAGGCAGTGGCCAGCTTTTTTCACAGGTATCACTGAGTTCTTTTAAGAGCTTTAAGTCTGTCAAGCAATGGGGTATAAAAGTGATGGTTAGGTCTTAGAGTTGGGATTAGGTCCCTTATTGGAGGAGGGCCACCATAGAGAATTTCACAGGGGGTAAGGTTACTCAAAGAAAGAGAGGGAGTATTTCTTGCATGAAACATTGCATAAGGCAAGAGCATAATACAATCTTTTATGTTTGTCTCTATGCTTAATTTCGTTAAATCTCTTTAGTGGTTCTATTCATTCTTTCTACCTGTCCTGAACTCTGGGGTCTATAAGCACAATATAACTTCCAATTAATCCCCTGTTTCCTGGATAACCCCTGACTTACCTGGACCATGAACACGGGTTCATTATCAGACCCTATTACCCGCTTAGCTTCCTCCAATGGTAGAGAGGCTGAGTCAGCAGCACGGGAATCACTTAGAGGGTGTTGTGGGTTAGAGGACGAGTGCAGCGGATAAGGAGGGGGAGAAGAGTCCAGTAGAGTCAAATCTTGTGACTCAGGAAGAACAGAGTTTGCAGGAGGAGGAGGAGGAGAGGGTTTGAGAGATCATGGGGGAAGGAGTAGGAGCAGAGGCAAGGGCAAAAAAAGGCTTCACCCATGGAGGAGGAGATTTTCAGAGGTCCTGAAAAGTTAAGATATATGGCTGTTGATCTGGATGACTATGTGGCCCCTGCTGAAAGACAATATCTCTGACTTCTTAAATTAGTGGTAAGTAGAAAGATCCTTCTAGGGGCCATACGACTCTAAAGGTGGGCCATTCTGAGGCACAGAGAGTCTGTCAGGTCTAGCGTTTTACTAAAAAAAGAAAGATTCTGAGCCCTTAAGCGAATTTTGGTCCAGTGATCAAGGGTCAGGGACAGAGGCATTGAAGTGCTCTGTCCCATAATGAACGATACACAAACTAAATGCAACGACACACGACACAGATATAACAAGACCATAAAGACAGGCAATGGACGTACATCACTGAGACCAGGAATCAGTAGACAGCAAAACCCGATGGAATGGCAATACCGAATCCAAAACAAAATATCACTGAATCGAGGAGACAATTGTTCCTTGATTTCCTGAGTCCTCTGCGGCGTCCCCCAGGGAGGTGCCCTGTGTCTCTGTGAGAGGTCTCTCAGCCAAAGTCGGAGAGAACTCAGGCTCTTCATCGCAAGCGATATTGCCAAGCCCTAACATGAATCCTGAAACCAGAAAGAGGTGCCTTACTTGCTCCGAGAGGAGCCCTTTGGGGTCTCTCGTCCGCCAGTGACGGAACTCGGTGGAACGTCAATATGTAAAGGTCCGGCGAGTGTCAGAGGAAGAGACCACCAAGAGACTGTCTCATGCAACAGCAAAGGGTTTATTTGGGGTCCAGCATGCTGGGGCTCAGAGCTCACTTGAATAGAGCAGAGAGCCCTGACAACAGTTTAAGCAGGGATTATTTACTTTCTTTGAGAGGGCAGGGAGGAAGTATACTGATGGGTAAGGGCGAGTGGGCGGTTTACATGCAACCTGGTGAGGGAGCATATTCTACAGTTTGGCAGTTGGGGACAGTACATTCTGGGAACAAGATTAGCAAACAGTTCTCAAGATTTCAACAGTGTTTTGTTAAGCATACAGAAAAACAGGAAGTGACAATTAACTATTTTAATAACCTTTCACTACCGACTATCCTTTTGGACTGGATGTTTTCTTCTACATTCAATTATCCAAGGTACAAGGTTCTATGTCATTGTATATCGATTTATTCAAAGCTAAGTATCCCAATCAAGGGCCCAATGTTTTTCTGGGCTTCAAATGTTACTTAGATTTCTGTTTTCATACATATATTTCCCCTGTACATTCTTATACATATTGCAGGTTCCCAATACCATTATTCATTCAGCAGAATGATTCCTAACCCCGAATCGAATATGTTATCAATCCTAACCATACACTGTTACCTCAATCTAACTTTAGAGAAGAGCAGGGACAGAGTTGGTCTTACAATACAGGGATGTAGGGGATCTTCCACCTGCTGAGAACCTCAAAGGTATATGCAGTAATGATCCCTGAAGAAGATGTAGGCACCTCTGAAGGACTGGATTGAGAAAAAGTCATCTTCCATGGCGAACAACCTGGTCATGATGAAGGGTTGTGTCTGAATCAGCCTCTCTATTCTTAATGTAGAAAAGATGGAAAAATGAGACCTGTGTGGAAAGCTGTTCCCGGGTGCCTATGGTTGATATACCATTCTAACTTGTGAATGTGTCACAGTAAGCAGGGGCAGCCTCCATCTAATGGGACCCTTGGAAGCAACTGTTAGGACAAAATGGTTGCCAAGGCAGTGACCTCATTCAGTTCCTGAAGGAAGTGACCTGACCTCACTTCCTTGGTGATGGAATGTGGGATCCAGGAAGTCAGGCACACAGAGCCAGTCCCAGTTCCACTCCAATTGGTCTCACTTGTTGGATTTACCAAGGACAGAGTCAAGCTATCTTGGTACCTACAGATGTGAGGATGGCCAAATGCCAGGGATGCTCTGAATAGGTGCCTTTCCTGAGAAAGCAGGTAGTGGCACACCAATGGATTTTACATTTCTCAGTGAAGAAACCCTGGTTTGTTCCTTCTAATTACCTATTGTTCTGTTGCCCTGAATTTCAGTAAGGTCTTTGCCTCAGGCCAACCCTTTAGAAAGCCTGAAGAAAGAGTTTTCAAATGGAAATGAATGGGCAACATCTGTGGCTCTTTGCTTAATTGCTTTAGAGAGGGATGTGTCTGAATCAGCCTCTTGGCCTGTGTGAGGCTATGGCTTAGATTCTCAGCACCTGATGGATCTAAAGAAAGATTTTATGTGCGCATCCAAAACCAAAATGGCCAAAAGAGCAGTCACTGTGGGTGAAGTATCTCGCATTCCTCTGTAAGGTTCCTGACTTCCATCAAGTGAGAATAGGTATCTTTGGGTCAAATGAGTTCTTCCAAGCCCTGCAGAGGCCAGCCCATAGCTGCTAGGGCTTTCTCATGACACCAATTGACATTAACAATCTAATCCCCAAGGTAGGTAGTCCTCAATTTGGAGAAGCAGAGCAGTATTAACGGCAGGCCTATTTGATCATTCCTGGTTCACAAGAAGGGTGTCCCGGCCACCCAGACTTTAGGCAAATGAGGGGCTGGGGAGCTTATTTTGGATACTGACTTGGGCTGCGCCCCTCATGTAAACCTCCAGCCAGAGTTTATGATGAGTGTCTATATGGCAGAACATGAGGGCCATGTGGGAGTGTTTTGATTTTATTTGTGGTCATTTGTGTGGCAGTTGGAAGAGATGACTGGGTCCACCTGGGCTTGAACTTGCTGTGATTCCCCTTAGAGACTGAGTTCTGGAACTGACCTGAGAGGAGTATTGCCATGAATTGTGTTGGGATTTAAGAGGCCACGCATGAGAGTCGCCCTAGGAAACTGAGATCTAGTTCGAGGATGTCTTTCCACAGGACACTGGGAATCTCAGCCAGGATATTATATGCTTTTATTCTTAAAGACTTGGCAGCCATAATTAAGATTCAAAACACGCATGGCCTCAATCTCATGGGATTCTTGGAAGCAACTGTTAGGACAAAATGGTTGCCAAGGCAGTGAAATCATTCTGTTCCTGAAGGAAGTGACCTAACCTCACTTCCTTGGTGATGGAACTCTCTGAACTTGGGATCCAGGAAGCCACTTAAACAGTGCCAGTCCTAGTCCCAGTCTCAGTGTTTTCACTTTTTGGATTTCCCGAGGACAGAGTCATTCTTTCCTGCTAACTACTGATGTTAGGATGGCCAAATAAAAGGAAAGCTCTGAAGAAGGGCCTTTCCAGAGAAAGAAGGTAGTGCCTCACTGCTGGCTCCTGACAACTTCAAAGAGGTGACCAAAGACACAAGATCTGAGACACACAGGCCATTTTGGGGGAACATTGTATGGCCCTCCAGTCACAGGACACTCCGGATAGTCACAGACCTACTTGTGGGAAGGAGGTGTCTTTGTGGGTGTGGGTGTGAGTTTGTGGTTTTCTCTCATGTTCTGAAAGCATCACAGGAGTTCCAGGGTTTTCAATAATTCGAAGCCAGCGAGTTCCCTTAGCCGGGCCAGCTTCCTCCTGGGGAGGTGGGGCTGTGTGTGCTGTGGGGGAGTTATCTGGTGGGCGTAGGGCCAGCTTAGCTTCCTCCAATGGCAGAGAGGCTGAGTCAGCTGCAGGGTAATAACTTAGAGGGGGTTGGTGGTCGGGGGATGAGGGCAGGGTATAAGGAGGGGGATGAGAGTCCAGTAGAGTCAAATCTTGTGACTAAGGGAGAACAGAGGGTGGTGGAGGAGGAGAAGCAGAGGGTTTGAGAGATCATGGGGGAAGCAGTACGAGCAGGGAAAGGGACAAGGAAAGGCTTCACCCATGGAGGAGGAGACTTGCAGAGGTCCTGCAAAGTTAAGATACATGGCTGTTGATCAGGATGGCTATGTGTGCGCAGCTGAAAGACAATATCTCTGACTTTTTAAATTAGTGGGAAGAAGAAAGATGCTTCTAGGGGCAATCCGACTTGAAAGGTGAAACATTCTGAGGCACAGACAGTCTGGCAAGTCTGGAGTTTTACTGAAAAAGAAAGATTCTGAGCCCTTAAGCGAACTTTGGTCCAGTGATCAAGGGTCAGGGACAGAGACATTGAAGTGCTCTTTCCCATATTGAAAGATACACAAACAGTGAATGCAACAACACACAACACAGACAAGACAAGACAATAAAGACAAGCAATGGACGTCCAAAACTGAGACCAGGACTGCATAGCAGGCAAAACCCTATGGGCTGGCAATACCGAATCTGAAACAAAAAATCACTGAGTCGAGGAGACAATTGTTCCTCGATTTCTCGAGTCCTCGGTGGCATCCCCCAATACCATTATTCATGCAGCAGAATGATTCCTAAACCAAATCGAACATGTTATCAACCCTAACCGTATACTGTTACCTCAATCTAACTTTTCTGAAGAGCAGGGACAGAGTTGGTCTTACAATCCAGGAATGTAGGGGATCTTCCACCTGCTGAGAACCTCAAAGATCCATGCAAAAATGATCCCTGAAGAAGATGTAGGCAGCTTTGAAGGACCTGATTGAGCAAAAGTCATCTTCCATGGCGAACAACCTGGTCAGGATGAAGGGTTGTGTCTGAATCAGCCTCTCTATTCTTAATGTAGAGAAGATGGACCAAATGAGACCTGTGTGGAGAGTTGTTCCCAGGTGCCTATGGTTCATATACCATTCTAACTTGTGAATGTGTCACAGGAACCAGGGGCAGCCTCCATCTCATGGGACCCTTGGAAGCAACTGTTAAGACAAAATGGTTGCCAAGGCAGTGAACTCATTCTGTTCCTGAAGGAAGTGACCTCACCTCACTTCCTTTGTGATGGAACTCTCTGACCTTGGGATCCAGGAAGCCAGTTAAACAGTGCCAGTCCTAGTCCCAGTCCCAGTGTTCTCACTTTTTGGATTTCCCTAGGACAGGGTCATTCTTTCTTGCTAACTACTGATGTTAGGATGTCGAAATGGCAGAAAAGCTCTGAAGAGGGGCCTTTTCTGAGAAAGAAGGTAGTGCCTCACCGCTGACTCCTGACAACTTCAGAAAGTTGGCCAAAGACACAAGATCTGAGACAGGACAGGCTATTTTGGAGGAACATTGTATGGCCCTCCAGTCAGAGGACACTCCGAATAGTCACAGACCTACTTGTATGAAGGAGGTGCCTTTGTGGGTTTGGGTATGAGTTTGGGGTTTTGTCTCATGTTCTGAGAATAGGTAGGAAAGGCGGTTTGTTTGGTTTGGAGTGAACTATTTCTAGTAAGTCTTTTGACAATGTGAGTGTTTCTATGTCTGTAATTCACTGTCCGTGGTTGTAGACATTAGAAAAGATAATGCATCAGTGGATGTGTCCTGTCTATGAGAAAGCTCCCCAGCATTCATTCTACCAAATTTAGGAATGGACTGCCGCTTGCCTTATGGATGGCCAACTCCTGCTATGTGTGCATCCAAAACCAAAATGGCTAAAAGAACAGTCATTGTGGATAGAGTCTCTTGACTTCCTCTGTAAGGTTCCTGATCTCAATTAAGTGAGAATAGAGATCCTTTGGGTCAAGTGAATTCTTTAAATCCTACAGAGGCTAGCTCATAGTTGCTTGGGTTTTCTCATGACATTAATTCACATAAAGAATCTAAAACGCACAGTCAGTAGGCCTCAAATTGGAGAAGCGGAGCAGTATTAATGGCAGGCCTATTTGATCACTCCTGGTTCACAGGAAGCATGTCCAGGCCACCATGACTTTAGGCAAATGAGGGGCACGGGAGCTTATTTTGTACACTGCCTTGGGCTGCACCCCTCAAGGAAACCTCCAGCCAGAGGTTATGATGAGTGTCTATATATAAGAAGATGAGGGCAATGTGGGAGTTTTTTGGTTTTAATTGTGGTCATTTGTGTGGTGGTAGGAAGAGATGACTGGGTCCACCTGGGCTTGAACTCTGGTGTGATTCCCCATAAAGACTGAGTTCTGGAATTGACCTCAAAGAAGTATTGCCATGAATTGTGTTGGCATATTAGGAGGCCACACATAAGATTGGCCCTTGGAAACTGAGATCTACGCCCAGAGTGGCTTTCCACAGAGCACTGTGAATCTCAGCCAGGATATCACATGATTTTATTGTGAAAGATTTGACAGCCATAGTTGAGAGTCAAAACACACATGGACTTCACATTGTAGACCTCAATGGGCCTGGGTTCATGTGAACTTTTGACCACTCTTTGTGAAGCCTCTCCTGTGATAGTCCTCCAGAGCTTTCATTGAAATTAGCTTCCTCACCATTTGATGGTTATTGAATTAATTGAAAAACTCAGTGCCTCCAACTTCATTCTTGAAATATGGCTCAATATATAACATGAACTTTTTGTAATTCCCATGACCAGGTGGCACTGGAGAACCATTGGATATCCTATTTCTGATCATGAGTGTACCAGACAGTGCCTTGATTGACTGGGTTTCACGAAAATTGTGAAGATAAGAGATGCCAGTTAGTTGGACCCTGCTGAGAAGTGGGCCTAGAACAAAGGTGGCCAGGTGTGAAATAAAACAGCTATGGTAGTTTCATGTGGATCTACCATTGGCTTCCAAATGACTTCGACTAACATTGTGCAGTCAGCAGACCCTTATATGTAAAGGCATCGTGTTTTATGGATAGGTTTCAGGGCAATGTTCAGAATCAGGTTGCTTTGGTAAAGGGGGCAAGCTATGTTGGACAGAAGCCTGGTTGGTGCATAATCCTACAGACCCTGTCCCACCACACGTGAAAAACCTCCATCCAGCACTGTGTCCCAGTTGAACTCCTTGTATTTCGTGAAGCAATTACCGAACTTTCAGTGCATCAGGAAGAAAAACCACGAAAATTGGAGGATGACCAAATGGCTTCACAGTCCACACGAGGAGACACTTAGACACCAGTGGCCACAGTTGACCTACAAAGAGAGAATTCAGCACTGCTGCCTCATGTTCATTGGAAAATAAGATACCATGACCTCCAGGTCACATAGATGTAGACACAGCTTTGATGGTCTCACTACAAAGGAAGCTAAATCTCCTGACAACGTATATTTCAAGTGCCCAACCTCAGAGGCATTTTCTCCAGAAGTCTTTGGGCCAGCAGAGCTCCATGTTTGTGGAGTGTTTACCATGTCACTTACTTTTGGAAACTCCTCTTCCACCTCTAAGGTTGTGAATTCCGGAGCATATTCAATTCCAGATATGTATTCACAGATTTTCTAACTCATCTCCTCTAAATGTCGTATTTGGGGCGAAGGTAATATCAAGGCATTGTTCTGGATGAGAGTGGGAAGATTTTTGTGTAGCACATATTTGCATACACATTGGATTCATTTTCCAATTTTCCATTCGAAATACTCAATCCCTGATACTATCCCATACCCTACTAGACTCTGACTACTAATCCTAACATGATGGAGAAAAATAACCCAAACAGAATAGAAATACAAGCAAATCAAAGAGTCGTGTTGTATAGTTGAACTTGCCTTTTCTATTATATAGTGTAGGAGTTATAAATCTAGTCAATTTTTTGTTGAAAGAGTTCTCCATGTGTTTTTACACTTATCAAATATGTGAATTCCTGTCTCCCCCATTTCTCTGTATCCTATTCAGTACATGTATTTTTAAATGCACATATAGAATCATACCTTGTATCACACGTATTTTCTTGTGAGGTGGCTGACGTGGCAGATACAAATTGTGAGAAGAGATCACTCCTCCTAAATGCTGTTGGAACTGAAAATTCAACCTATGGGTGGGCTTCCTAGTTGAACAACTTATACATAAATCCATGTTCAGTAAAATGAATGAATACTTTTGGATACGTGGATGATATATATTTCACGATTAATTTTGATTGGCATATATATTGCTAGTTTTTAATGTCTCTCTGTGTGTGTGTGTGTGTGTGTGTGTGTGTGTGTGTGTGTGTATATACACACACACTGTCCAGATTTTACTAAATATGAAATATATGTGTCTTTTGGCCACTCTTTTGGAAGCCTTACCTGTGAGAGTTCTGTAGAGCTTTCATTGAAATGAGCTTCCTCAACATTTAATGGTTCCTGAATGAATTGTAACCCACAGTGCCTCCAACCTCATCCTTGAAAAATGGCTCAGTAAATACCATAAAATGTTTGAAATTCCCATGACCAGGTGTCACTGGAGAACCTTTGGAAGTCTTCTTGCTGATCATGAGTGTACCAGACAGTGCCTTGTTTGACTTGTTTTCTTAAAAATTGTGTAGAACAAAGATGCCAGTAAGTTGTAGCCTGCTGAGAAGTGGGCCCAGAGCTGTGGTGAGCAGGTGTATGATAAAACATCTGTGGTGGGGCCATGTGGTTCTGCCATTGACTTCCAAATGGATTTTGGCTGACATGGTGCAGCCAGCAGACCCTTATATGTAAAGGCATCTTGTTATATGGAGAGGTTTTAGGGCAATGATCAGAATCAGTTTGTTATGGACAAGGGGCCAAGCTATGTGGGATAGAAGGCTGGTTGGTGAATTCGTCTGCAGACCCTGACCCTCTACACATGACATAACTCCCTCCAGCACTGTTTCCCAGTTGAACTCCTTGTATTTCATGAAGCAAATACCAAAACACCAGTGCAGAAACAAGAAACATCACGAAAATTGTAGGAGGAACATTTGGCTTCACAGTCAAGAAAGGGAGACACCTAGCCCCCAGTGTCCACAGTTTACCTACAAAGAGAGAATACAGCACTGCTGCCTCATGTTCTTTGGATAATAAGAAACCAAGTCCTCCAGGTCACATAAATGCAGACCCATCTTTGATGGTATCACTACAAAGGAAGCTAAAGCTCCTGACAACAACATTTATTTCAAGTGCCCAACCTCAGGGGCAGTTTCTCAAGAAGTCTTTAGGCCAACAAAGTTCTACGATTGTGGAGTGTTCATCCTGTCCCTTACTTTTGAAAACTCCTCTACAACCCCCAAGGTTGTGATCTCCTGAGCATTTTCTATTCCAGATATGTATTCACCGATTTACTAATTCTTCTCCTCTAACTGTGTCTTACTTGGGGTGAAGGTAATGTCAAGGCATTGTTCTGAATGAGAATGGGTAGATTTTTTGTAGCAATATTTGCATACACAATGGATTCATTTTCCTATTTTCCATTCGAATTACTGAAATCTGACACCAACCCATACCCTACTAGAGTCTGCCCACTAATCCTAATATGATGGAGAAAAATAACCCAAGCAGAATAGAAATACAAGCAGTTCAGAGGAGGCATGGTGTATTGTTGGACTTGACTTTTGCATGATAAAGTGTAGGTGTTATAAATCTGGTAAATTTTTAATTGAAATATTTCTCCATGTGTTTTGAAAGGTATCAAATATGTGAATTCCTGTCTCCCTTTATCTGTTGCCTATTTAGCACATGTATTTTTATATGCACATATAGAATCCTACCTGGTACCACACGTAAATTCTTGTGAGATGGCTGACATGGCAGATAAAGATTGTGAGAAGAGATCACTCCTCCTAAACGCTGTTGGAACTGAGAAGTCAACCTATGGGTGAGCTTCCTAGTTGATCAACATTGTACATAAATCCATGTTCAGTAAAATAAATATTTTTGGATCTGTGTATGATATGTATTTCATGATGAATTTCGATTGTCATATATATTGCTGCTTTTTAATATCTCTGTGTGTGTTTTGTGAAAAATCTACACTCTCTAGATTTTTCAAAATATGAAATATATGTCTCTTATTATACACTCCCTAAATTCATTCATGTTCATGTATGTGGTTTTATAATCAAATTTTCACAAGATTATTTTCAGAAATATTCATCCACCTCAAGTACATATTTTTTTCTAGTACTGAACACTCACTTCAGTGAAAGGTGCATACAAATCCTTATAGTTCTAAAGTAACTGACCCAGTTTAACATCAATGCAAGTAGATTCCTATGGGAAATGTTGTGTATTTTAATGTTCATTTTTATTCAACACTGGTACATTACTATTTCTTCAATTTATGGACAATTTAGAAAATACATTTCATCCACATTTCACAAATTTAAAGGCATTTGGTACACTTTCAATCACTTCCTTCTTCAGATCACACGTATTCCTCCTTTTTTTTTTTTTTGACTGGTCTTTTCATGATACTTCTTCCTAACGCATTATATTTGATTTCCATAATTATTTTGAAGCAAAACTCACACACTTTTTATGATAAACCATAACACTAATATTACCATTAGATGTATAATTGGTTGGAATGAATGATTGTATATCAATATAAGATTTCCTGTATATTTTCAGATATCAATTTATTCCAATTTCTAAAGTTGAAACCAGTTATATTATTTATTCACAGTATGGACTATTCATCCATTATCTCTATATTCATAGACACAGGGTACAACTTTTTTATTCCAAATACTAATTTATGAGTTTTCAGAATATAGCTCCCTTTAATGGTGGGAGAAATACTCATGTCACCAGATCTACATATATATTTTATCATAGTAATATTCTGGATAAAAAATTCAAAGGTCACACTTATGTTTGTACCAACGCCTAAATTGAATGTGAGTAAGAATTACTAAAAACATCCATGTCCAGGATGCCTAAGGCTCTCAAATGTCAATCCTATTGGTGAGGAGATATTTGTTTCATGCTAAGATTATATATTCAACCTCAACCCTGTTGAAAATGTCTAATCCTCTCACTCACTTTATACTTTGCCTTATTTCTTAATGTCACTATTGATATCTATTTTCCTACATATTTTGCCCAGTTCATCATAGTGACTGATTCTTCACATTTGCTGACATTTACATTCATTCTCTAACAAAAACCCTATTACTAAAAAAGTCTTGGTCCAACTCCTAGACTCACTCTTCTTCCAAAACATACTATCTTCCTAATCCTCCCGACTACCACTTCTTGACTCGATGTTCTCTTCTACATTCAATCATCTGAGGTATAGTGTTTTATTCCATTCTATATCAATTTATCTCAGACCTCAGTGCAGAATGTAATTCAAAGCTAAGTATCCCAATCAAGGGCCCAATACCTCTCAGCGCTTCAAATCTTACCTAGATTTCTGTTTTCATACTTATATTCACCTATATATTCTTATAAATATTGCAGGTTTCCAATACCATTATTCATCCAGCAGAATGATTCCTAATACAAATCCAACATGTTATTAATCCTAACTATACACAATTCCCTCAATCTCACTTTACAGAAGAGCGGGGACAGAGTTGATCTTACAATACAGGAATGTAGGGGACCTTCCAACTTCTGAGAACATCAAAGGTCCATGCAAAAATGATTCCTGGAGAAGATGTAGGCAGCAATAAAAGACCTGAGAGAGCAAAAGTATTCTTCCATGGCAAACAACCCAGTCAGGATGAAAGGATGTGTCTGAATCATCCTCTCTCTTCTTAATGTAGGGAAGATTGACCAAACTAGGCCTGTGCAGACAGGTGTTCCCAGGTGCCTATGGTTTTTAAACCATTCTAACTTGTGAAAGTGTCATAGGAAGATGGGGCATCCTCCATCTTATGAGACCCTAGGAAGCAAATGTTAGGAAAAAGTGGTTGCCAAGGCAGTGACGTCATTCAGTTCCTGAAGGAAGTAACCTCACTTCACATCCTTGTTGATGGAACTCTCCGAATTTGGGTTCCAGGAAGCCAGGCACCCAGACCCAGTCCCAGCCCCAGTCCCAGTGATCCCAATTGTTTGGATTTACCAAGGACAGAATCAGTCTTTCGTGGTACCTACTTATGTGAGGATGGCCAAATGTCAGGAAAGTTCTGAAGGGGGGCCCTTTCGGAGAAAGCATGTAGAGGCTCACTGCTGGCTCCTGACAACTTCACAGAGTTGTCCAAGGAGACCAGATCTGAGACAGGACAGGCCATTTCTGGGGAACATAGTATGGTGCTCCAGTTAGAGGACACTCTGGATAGCTCCAAACGAACATGGGGAAGGAGGTGCCTTTGTGGGTGTGGGTGTGGGTTTGTGGTTTTTTCTCATGTCCTGAGAATAGTTAGAAAAGGTGGTTTGTTTGGTTTCTAGTGAACTGTTTCTAGTTAGTCCTTTGAAAAGGTGAGTGTTTCTATGTCTGTGTATCCCAGTGTGTCCGTAGTTGTAGACATTAAAAAAGAGAATGTCTCAGTGGGTGTGTCCTGTCAAGGAGAAAACTTCCCAACATTCATCCTGCCCAATTCATGAATGGACTGTGGCTTGCCTTATCACTGGGAAACACCTACTATCTTCCTACGTTCCTGTATTCTTCCTGAATTCTGGCCACTCTCCAGAATAGGCTCATGGTTTTGTGTCCAAGATATGGACCCCTTCCAAGCTCTGTGACATGGCCATGTTTTGGATACCTGAAGGGAATAGCAAGCATCTCAGAAAACTCAGATATCAATGTGACCAGTAAAGTCTCAGTGGAGAAACCCTGCTTTGGTCCTTTTGATTACCTATTGTTATGTTGCCCTGAATATCAGGAAAATCTTTGCCTCTGGCCACCCCTTTGTGAATCCAGAAGAAAACAGTTTTCACATGGAAATGAATGGGAATTACCTTTGTGTTTTACAATAATACCTTCAGAGTTTAGGCTCTCATAAACTTAAAAATACATTTAGATTGTATCTCAGTGTAGAAAGTATGATGGAACTGTAAATATCTTATTGAAAAGAAGTCCAATTATAGAACACAAATGACAGACATAAATCTCCAACATGTTTTACTTTTAAGCCTAGAATTACCATACAACCTTAGAACACCAGCTTGATACAATGCTCTTTTGAAGCTTCTACCTTACAGACTTGTATACCTGGAAGAAATGAACACATTAACACCACAATTACATTGATGTTTTTGTATTAACCAAGTTTAGCTTTTTAAAGAAATAACATGGCACAATTTTGTAAAAACAGTACTAGTTTAACCAGCTGTTTAATTTTTTAAGATTACTTGCTCAAAACTTACACATATAACCAACTTACACAAAACTTTTTTATTATTTACTAAAAACCTTTTAATTACTTAATCATATAGACTCTCTTATCCAGAAACACATTTTCCCTCTATTAAATCTATATCTAGAACCTTTTAGTTTCTCTTTTCCATTTGTTAACCTCTTTCTGTTCACATTTTGAAACAATACATGTAAATTTCTGAATTTAAGCAGATTATTTTATAGACATCAACATTATACTAGGGCGTTTTTGAACACCTAGAAAACTTATAGGCCTATTTTTAAAGACATCTTTATTTTTATCTTTTTACCCAATTTGAATTGAAACATTTGAATCACGTGAATCAAAGATATTTGAATACATTTTTAAATTTTTCATGAGCACTCCTCATCTATCAATTGTCATATCACTGCATTATATATTGACTTACACACATACAGGCATACCGACATACAACACATAACACAAATGTAACACATAACACAATAGTAAAGGCCTTGTAGCTTTTTCAGGTGAAATCTCCATTGCAATGTTTAAAAACTCCACAGTTGATCAAAAATAGATCTGATCCGAAAACATTTACCGATCTGCAGGATAAAGATTATGAGCTCAAAAAAAGAAAAAAAAAATACAGAATCTAAGAAAAAGCAAGAGTCCTAAAAAAGATGACTATTCAGTAATTAGTAAATACCATATAATGTACTTATTCGTTGAGTCTAGTTTGAGTTCAGGTAAACATAAATTTTACTCCTTTTTATCTGTCTCTTCCTGATTGCATATCAACTTAAGTCCTGACTGAGGTCTCGAAAACTGGAAAGACGCGAATTTTGAGCAGAAACCTCATGCCTAAGGCATTATAGCTATGTCATAATATCCAGGTTTGAATGTTGAAAATTATGATGCAAGTTCAAGATGTAATTCTCAAAATTTTATATCTTTAGATTTTTCTACACTAGAAAAATTTGCTCACACAAAACTGAAAATTGGATCATTTTTTGATAATATAAATGGCACCATCACAAAAAAGTTTCTATAAGATAATAACCCACTTTCTTTGTTCTGAAATTTCAAAAGTAGTATTAAGTTACATTAAATTGGCTGAAAAATTTTTTAAAAAACCACACACTGCCATGGGTATCCGAAATTAAGATTTAAATATTTCCAAGATTTTTGCTAATTAATGCCATTTCAATAAGCCAGACGAACCTTTTAATTTAGCACCATTTTTTTTAAATCTTACACACTGAGGGGAACAGATACCATATCATAATTTATTTTCTTTGCCCAAGTTAATGCACTGGTATATCTAGTGGAATTTTCTCAGGCTACCTAGTTAAAAATTTAAACTCTTTAATATTTTTTTTTAATCCTAAGTATTTAAGGTTTCTAGCATGAACTATCTGAAATCAAACTAAACAATTGTTTAAACCCAACTTTATACTGTAAGACAGTGCAATGCTTTAGAAACCCATTTAGATACCAGATTGTTACAATAAAAAATCATCTTTTAGATACACATTCAGCCAAGATCATCCCCAAGAAACAATCTATAATATCAACATATTACTGCATTCATTCTCCCTTTTGTTAAGCAAACAGAGGTGGAGTAATCCTTAAAGTGCAGGTAAGGAATAAGGGAGTTCCCCACAGCAAAATGGCTCGGGCAGCTGCTGGGAGTCCCTTAGCCTCACTTTTTACTTACAGGATTAGTTCCTCTGGTTTGGTTTGACCCCAGGCACCAGGCATATTCTATATCTCCCAACTTTTCAGTAATCAGCTCCCAAATAGTTCATTTTCTGCTTGCAGTTTTTTGAGTTCTAGGCTTCCCCAAGAGGGCACAGTGGGGACTTCTTTAAAGTCCACTCTGGGGTGTCAAAATTTATGACTGAAGGTTTGGATCCCATCCCCAAATCCAATTAATGCCAATTTAATAATGAGGACAGGGTTTTGAGAAAAGTTTATGCGAGATATCAAAGTTCTTAGACCCCAGGCATTTTTCTCTGCAGTAGGTGTGCTCAAGCCAACTATGGAAAGAAAAGAAAACAGTGCTTCCCTAATCTCGCTTAACAAAGGGGAGTAAAGTACATCAAAGTTCTTTAAAACACAGCTAAGAGAGGTGTAAAAGGTGAGAACAGAAAAGCTGGCGGTCCTATTGACTTTTGGTCCCTCACAGGAGAAGCATTAGGTTAAAATTTAGCTAAAGTTACTTCCACACATCTAAGGCAGGTTGGAACACGGGACTCTGCATCGATCCACACAATGCCATCACATTTAACAGAAACACAGACAAAAAGACACACAAAGACCATCATGCAGCTCCCGTTTGTTCACAACCCTAAGATCTTCAAACTTGTGACTCAGTGAGAATAGAGGGAAGAGGGGGAGGTGCAGAAGGTTTGAGTGATAGGATTGTGGGCAAAGGGGTCAGGTTGGAGCCAGGGACCAGAAAAGGCTTCAAGGACAGAGGCATGAAATGGCTTTGGCCCATAATGAGAGTTACTCAAACAGAGACAACGACAATACAAACGTGACACAAACACGGACACACAGTTAACGTTTAACACGAGTTCAGAAGGAGAGATTAGAACCTAGTAACTGGCAAAACCTGATGGGTTAGACCACAAAGACAGACAGTGAATTCAACCTGAGAGACATAAGTAGCCAGCAAGACCTATCAGGTTGGCAGCAGAGTCACCTAATTAGGACACATCCGTCCCTCCCCGAATCGTCCAAGGAGTCCCTTGCAAGGACGTGGTCTGTGGCTTCAGGACACGTCTGTCCACCACCGCCAGTGGGAACTTACGCTCTCTGCTGGCAGCCACTCTGCCAACAAAAACCGAAAACCGAAAAACCAAACCTGGTAGGGAAGATGGCCGCTGCGTACGGGAGTTGCTGAAATGCTGAGTGTGGTGCTCAGTGCAGCGGCTTTAATTGAGATTTCGTGCAGTTGGTTAGAGCTCCTTTTACCGTTAATCTGTAGTAGACCACTTGCCAAGCAGCAGGAAGAACAAAGAGATGGAAAAAGAGACGCTTGGCTGCTCACAGCCATGGGCGCTTTGCGCGCATCTGCTTCCTCTTTTGCTTCGCTCCAGGCAGAGAACCTGAATGTGTAATCAGCAGTGGATTGTAAGTACCTGATGCAAAGAAAGCTCAGTTACTTCCGCCCCCTTTTTAAAAATATTTTTATATACAGGGAGAGTTTATGGACTGGGATTGTTCGCTGGGCTGTGGTTTCTGTGCCGAAAATCCACTCCGCAGGAGCCACCATTTGCTTTCTGCTGGCTGTCTTGATGACTCTGTCTAAATTGTCCGGCTGCCGCATCTAGAGGTTGGAGCTGGGCTAAGGGCCGAGTCCTGTCCTCTGAAGGCTGGACCGTGGCCTCGAGCGCCTAGGTCGCCTATTCGCCGCTGCACCTTCGGGCAGAGCCTGTCTCTGGGGTCATTCTGCATTCCCCTGCTAAGGGACCTGTGCTCTGGAGGAGAGTTCCGGAGAGCCATGGTGGCAGCTGCTTGAGCCCCAGGGGATGGGCACCGGGCTGAGGAGCAATGGAGGCCGCGGTGGTTCCGCTATAGTCACAGTCGAGCGCAGCACCCATGAGCGCGGCTAATGTGAGCATGGTCCAGAGGCAGAGGCAATGGCGGCAAGGATTCATTTCTAGAAATCTGGACTGGAAACAGAAGCAGTAGTGCTACAATCCCAAGAACTTGCTTATGCCAGGAAGCTGTAAGGGTAACATGAATATCATTGAGGAGATCTAACATGGTGGCAGGTGCAGAGAGATCAAGTCTCTGACATCTTCAAATGTGCGGGCATAGGGAGCCGTAAACTGTCTAAATGCTGTTTGCTCAGGATCACTAGGCAATGCTCAGCTGATGTGGATCTGGGGCGTAAAATCTGGGCCCCTCAGAACACACACACCGAGTCCGGATATGCTGCATTCAACCTCCAGTTCGCCTGCTTCTCATGACTCAGCACTAAAGATCCCGCTGAAATAATTGGTCGGCCCTTCTGAATTTACAGAGGTAAAAGCCAACTGAGCCTTCATAGGCAGTGGCCAAAGGACTGAAATGGGGCTTGGGAAAGTCAGTCAGGACTCACCCGTTGCATTGGTCACCCGGCAAAGGGAAAGAACGGTCACCATTTGCACGAGATACCACCATGGCAGAGAACTGACATCACGAGTGGAGGAGATATCTTCATTGAAACCTTTGTGACAGGTGTTTAATCCCCTAGCCATCTCTCTCCACACAGTGGAGAAACCTTAAGAGCCCCTCCCAGCTCTTTCATAAGGGCCCCTCCTAGCTCTCCTGTGAGCTCCATAGCCAGACCGAGGGAATCAGGAGTGGCATTGGACTTGCGTTCAGGAGCTCTCGGCTACCACTCCCACCAGTGCAGACAACTGAGGTCTCTTGCACCAGCTACCAGGGGCGTGGCTCCTGGAGGGCAAGCAAATTTGCTGAGGGTTCTCAGCCCCAAGCTCTACAAACTTAGGGGCTGAGGGAGGCAAACAGGGAGAGTGTGCCCAGGTATTCATGAAAACAGGGCTCCCAGGAGCAGCAGAACTGGCGTGTAGCCAGTATTGTGATGAGCGGGGCCTGGTTTGAGGAAACACAAGAGAAGGCCCTAGGCACTCAGGATTGGAGACCCACCCAGTCTGGGACTTAGAGCTGCTGCACAGTTAATGGTTCCCACCTTTGAGAGGAGAAGCTTGGCCCAGTGGGCACAGCACCACCTACTTTAATAGAAGTTAATCGAAATCTATGACTGCATTTATGTTTTTTTTTCTTTTTCTTTCATTTTTATTTTTTGTTGGTGTAGTTGTTCTTTAACTTATTTTATGTTTTCAATTTTTTTATTTTATTATTAGTAGTATTATTTCTTTAAATTTTAATTTTCATTTTTTTATTATCATTATTATTTTTTTAATTTCTTCCTTTCTTTATTTTCAATTTTTTTTCTTTTTGTTATTTCTGTAGGTGTTATAAGTACCACCTGGTATGGTCCTTTCCAGTGGGGTTCCAGGGATGACACCTGATGTCATCTTACGTAGACAAAGTCTCTTACTTGATATCGATGTGGAGTCCCCTTGTCCCCAGGTTGGTAGGCAGTGGCCAGCCGTTTTCACAGGTATCCCTGAGTTCTTTCAAGAGCTTTAAATCTGTCAAGCAAGGGGTGTGAAAGGGATCGTTAGGTCTTAGAGTTGGGGTTAGGTCCCTTCCTGGAGGAGGGGCACCATAGAGAATTTCATAGGGGGTGAGGTTACACAAAAAACAGAGTGAGTATTTCCTTCATGAAACAGTGCATAAGGCAGTAGCATAGTACAATCTTTTATTCCGGTCTCTAAGCTTAATTTTTTAAGGTCTGTTTAATGGTTATATTCATTCTTTCCACCTGTCCTAAACTCTGGGGTATATAAGCACAATTTAACTTCCAATTAATCCCCAGGGTCCTGGCTAACCCCTTACTTATCTGGCCCAGGAACGCTGGTCCAGTATCAGACCCTTTTAACTTAGGCAGGCCATATCTTGGAAAAATATCTTCTAGGATCTTCTTGACCAAAATTTGCGCTATTTCTTTTCTTTTCTTTTTTCTTTTATTTTGAGGGGAAGGCTTCAATCCATCCTTAAAATGTACCTACAAAGACTAGGAGATATTTAAGTCTATACCTTGCTGGCTTAATTTAAGTAAAGTTCACTTCCCAGAATTGTCCTGGTTTGGTACCTCGTAGGTGCTTTCCTGCAGGAAGCTTGGAAGGGTAAGCATTAACTAATTGATGGACCCGACAGGCTTTTGTTACCCATTCAGTTATTTCCTTCACTGTGAGTCGGTTAGTGGAAAACTCTGTTCTTGATCCTTCAGGAATGCCTGCAGATTCTTTGAACCATGGTGAGTGAGTTGATGTACATTTTCTACTGACATAGTTAAAGCGGTGAGTCTTGGAATTTCTACTGAAGGATTTAGAAATTCCACTTGGGGGCCTTCAGGGTTAAAAGTTATTTTGGCCCAGAGCTTGGTGAGCAGATCTCTGCCCATCAATGGGGCCAGGCATTCTGGGATTACTAGGGAGAAATGATGGATTTTTCCTTTCCCCAAGTCAATGGTCCTCTTAGTTGTCCAAGTCCGATATTTACTGCCATTAGTTTTTTGAACTAGAGACCTTTTATTAGATAGAGCGCCTATTGTGGCTTTAAGGGCTGAGTATATTGCCCCTGTATCCAGTTTACTGGGGTCTCCTCCACTTCAAAAGTTTCCCTGAGCTCGGGGAAGGGATATGAGACCCGACTTTCTTAGTCATCCTCCAGAGTCACAATGGCTGGCTGGCCTGGCTGTCACTTTCTAAGGCAATTTTGACCCAGTGTCCTTTTTCTTTAGAGTAGGCACATTGATCTGAGGCCAGGGGTGGCCTCTGTCGTGGGCCAACTTATCCCTTCTTGTCTCCCTGTTTCTTAATTTCTGGCCTATTTGTTGTTGTGACCAGGACCTTAGTCAACACCTTAGTCTGCCTTTTGCTTCATTAACCTCACTTTGCTCCCTTCTCTTCCTCAGTTTCTCTCTTATAGTATATCTTCTCAGATTCTCTGACGAAATCTCTCAAAGTGATATCTTGTAATCAATCTAAGCTTTGTAAATTTGTTTTAATATCGATTGCAGTTTGCCCATCATGACAGATGCCTTCTGATTCTCTGCCTGAGGATCGAAAGGAATATATGTCCTATATGACTCCATAATTCTCTCTAGAAACATAGAGGGAGATTCATCTGGCCCTTGAATAATCTCTCTTACCTTGGCCAAATTAGTTGGTCACTAGCGGCTGTTTGGAGACCCAGTATTAGAGCCCAGCTATAAGTGGACAGAAGCTCCCTACTTTCAAAGGTGTTGGGGTCACAGTTGGGTCGGTTAAAGGGAAAGCCGGCTTTGATTATGTTGGGTAGTTGTGTCGGATGAACATCTGGTCCGAGGATATTTTTTTCTAGGTTCCTGGAGGATTCCCTTTTGTTCCTCTGTCATGAAGAGAGTTCCTAGGAGTTGTTGGCAGTCTTCTGAAGTAGGCTGTTGTGAAAACATTAATGACTCAACCACCCCTGAGAGCTGTGTTGGGTCCTCGGAAAAGGGGGATTGTAATTTTTTAAGTTATATAGGTCTGGAGAGAGGCCAATACTGGTAGGCTTGCATTTTTCCCCCATGGCCATCGTTAACCATTGGCCTCTAGGGAAGGAGGGGGAGCATCCCGAGAGTTCCAGGGTTTTCAATCTTTTGCCACCAGCGCATTCCTTTAGCTGGGCCAGCTTCCTCCATGGGAGAAGGTGCTGTGTGTGCCACAGGGAAATTATCTGGAGGGCGCTGGGCCGGCTTAGCTTCCTGCAATGGACGAGAGGCTGAGTCAGCAGCAGGGGAATCACTTATAGTGTGTTGGGGGCTGGGGAACCATGGCAGGGGATAAGGAGGGGGAGGAGAGTCCAGTAGAGTCAAATCTGGTGACTCAGGGAGAACAGAGGGTGGAGGAGAAGAAGAAGTGTTTGAGAGTTCCTGGGGGAAGAAGTTGGAGCAGGGGCAGCGGCAAGGATAGGCTTCACCAATGGAGGAGGAGCTTTGCAGAGGTCCTGCTGAGTTAAGATACATGGCTGTTGATCCAGATGGCTATGTGGCCCTGGCTAAAAGCCAATATCTCTGACTTTTTAAATTAGTGGGAAGTAGAAAGATCCTTCTAGGGGCCATTCAACTCCAAATGTTGGCCATTCTGAGGTACAGAGAATCTGCAACATCCGGCACTTTACTGAAAAAGAAAGATTCTGAGCCCTTTAGCGGACTTTTGTGCCGTGATCAAGGGTCAGGGAAAAAGGCATTGAAGTGCGCTGTCCCATAATGAAAGATTCACAAACAGTGAAAGCAACGACACATGACACAGATAAGACAAGACAATAAAGACAGGCAATGGACGTCCAACACTGAGACCAGGACTGAGTTGCCAGCAAAACCCTATGGGCTGGCAATACCGAATCCAAATCAAAATATCACTGAGTCGAGGAGACTATTGTTCCTCAATTTCCGGAGTCCTCTGTGGTGTCCTCCAGAGACATGGCTTGAGTTCTGTAACACGACTGTCAGGCATCGTCAGAGAGAGCTCACACTCTTCATTGACAGTCAATTTGCCAAGCCCTAACCTGAAACCTGAAACCAGAAAGAGGCGCCTTACTTACCTTAGAGGGGTCCTTTGGGATCTCTCGTCCACAACTGCTTGATCTAGGTGGAACCTCCATATGTAAAGGTCGGGCTAGCGTCAGAAGAAGGGACAACCAAGAGACTTTATCATGCAACAGCAAAGGATTTACTGGGGGTCCAGCATGTTTGAGCTCAGAACTCACTTGAACAGAGCAGAGAGCCCTGAGAACAGCTTAAGTAGAGCTTATATACTTTCCTTGGAGAGGGCAGAGAGGGAAGTTTATTGATGAGTCTGGGCGACTGGGCGGTTTGCATGCAACCAGGTGAGGGAGTACATTCTGCAGTTTGGCAGTAGGGAACGGCACATTCTGGGAACAAGATTAGCAAATATTCTCAAAATTTCAAAAGTGTTTTGTTAAGCATACAGAAAAACAGGAAGTGACAAGTACCTATTTTATTAAGCTTTCACTACTGACTATCCCTTTTTTACTGGATGTTCTCTTCTACATTCAATCATCCAAGGTACAAGGTCCTATGCCCCTGTATATGGATTTATCTGAGACAACTTTGCAGAAAGTAATTCAAAGATATGGATATCAATCAGGGGCCCAATGCCCTTCTGGGCTTCAAATCTTATTAAGATTTCTGTTTTCATACATATATTTCACCTATGTTTTATATATATATATATATATATATATATATATATATATATATATATATATATATATCATAGTATATATATTTCATCCATGATTTCACAAATTTACAGGCATTTGTTTCACGTTCAATCGATTCCTTCTTCAGAACACATGTATTCCTCCAGGTCTCTTGACTGGTCTTTTCATGAGACTTCTTGCCAAACACATTATTATTGATTTCCATAATCACTTTTGAAGCAAAACTCACACACTGTTCATGATAAACTATAACCCTAATATTACCATTAAATGTGGAACTGGTTGGAATGAATGATTGAATATCAATATAAGATTTTCTGTATATTTTCATGTATCAATTCAAAAAATTATTTAAAATTGGAACCAGTTATATTATTTATTCTCAGTATGGTCTATTCATGCATTATCTCTATATCCAAAGACACAGCGTACACCTATTGTACCCCCAATACTAATTTATACGTCTTCAAAATATTGCTCAAAGAAATGGTGGAAGAAATACTCATGTCACCTGATCTCCTTATACATTTTATCACAGTAATATTCTGGACACAAAAAGCAAAGTTTACACTTATGATTGTACCAGAGCTTTCATTGAAATGAGCTTCCTCACCATTTAATGGTTCCTGAATGAATTGTAAGCCACAATGGCTCCAACTTCAACCTTGTAAAATGGATAGATGAATACCATGAAATTTTTGAAATTCGCATGACGAGATGGCAATGAAGAACATTTGGATGTCCTGTTGCTGATCATTATTATACCAGACAGTGCCTTGATTGATGGGTATAATGAAAATGGTGTAGAACTGAGATGCCGGTTAGTTGAAAACTGCAGAGTAGTTGGCCCAGAGCAGTGATGTGCAGGTGTGTGATAAAATATTTGTGGTGGTGCCATGTGGATCTGCCATTGACTTCCAAATGGCTTTTAGCTGATATGGTGCACCAAGCAGACCCTTATATGTAAAGGCGTCTTGTTATATGGAGAGGTTTCAGGGCAATGTTTAGAATCAGTTTGCTATCGTCAAGAGGGCAAGCATATGGGATAGAAGCATGGTTGGTGCATTCTCCTGCAGACTCTGAACCACCACATGTCACAAAACTCCCTCCAACACTGTGTCCCAGTTGAACTCCTTGTATTTCGTGAAGCAAATACCAATCTCCCAGTGCAGCAGCAAGAAACACCACGAAAATTGGAGGATGACCAAATGGCTTCACAGTCCACATGGGAGACACTTCGGCCCAGTGGCCTCAGTTTACCTACAAAGAGAGAATTCAGCACCGCTGCCTCATGATCATTGGAAAATAAGAAACCATGTTCTCCAGGTAACATAGATGCAGACCCAGCTTTAATGGTTTCATGACAAATGAAGATAAAGCTCCTGACAACAACATATTTTTCAAGTGCCACACCTCAGAGGCAGTTTCTCCAGAATTCTTTTGGCCAGCAGAGCTCCATGGTTGTGTAGTGTTTACACTGTCCCGTACTTTTGGAAACTCCTCTACCAGCTCCCAGGTTGGGAACTCCTGAGCATTTTCCATTCCAGATTTGTATTCACAGATTTTCAAACTCTTCCCCTCTAATTGTGTCTCACTGGGCCAAAGGTAATGTCAAGGCATTGTTCTGGATGAGAGTTGGAAGTTTATTGTGTAGCACATATTTGCATACACATTGGATTCATTATCCTATTTACCATTTGAAATACTGAATCCCTGACACTAACCCATACCCTAATAGACTCTGACTACTTATCCTAAAATGATGGAGAAAAAGAAACCTAACAGGATAGAAATACAGGCCTTTCATAGGAGGCATGGTGTATACTTGGATTTTCCTTCTGCTTTATCAAGGGTATGTGTTATCATTCTTGTCAACCTTTCATTGGAATATTTCTCCATGAGTTTTTAAAGTTAACACATATGTAAATTCCTGTCTCCTTTTCTGTGTAGCCGATTCAGAACATGTATATTTTTATGCATATATAGACTTCTACCTGGTATCACACGTACATTCTTGTGAGCAAACTGACTTTGGAATTTACAAATTATGAGAATACATCACTGCCCCTAAATACTGATGGAACTGAAAATTCAACCTATGGGTGAGCTTCCTAGTGAACAACATTAAACATAAATCCATGTTCAGTAAAATTAATATTTTTAGGTATGTGGATGATATATATTTCATGATAAATTTCGATTGGCATATATATTGCTACATTTTAATGTGTGTGTGTGTGTGTGTGTGTGTGTATATATATATATGTATATATATATATATATATATATATATATATATATATATATATATATCCAGATTTTCCAAAATATGAAATATATGTGTCTTATTATACACTCCGTAAATTCATTCTAGTTCCTGTATGTGGATTTATAATCAACATTTCACATTTCACAAGATTATTCTCAGAAATATTCAACCACCTGAAATACATATTTGTTTCCTAGTACTGAAAACTAACTTCAGTGAATGGTCCTTATATATCCTAATATTTCTATAGTAACTGACCAGGATTAACATCAATGCAGTTAGATTCCTATGGGACATGATATGTATTTTGAAGTTTGTTTTTATTCAACACTGGTACATTACTTTTTCTTCAGTTTATGGACATCATAGGATATATCCTTTCATCCACAAGTTCACAAATTTATAGTCATTTGGTTCACTTTCAATCACTTCCTCTTTCAGAAAACATGTATTCCTTTATGATTATTTAGTGGTCTTTTCACTAGACTTCTTTCTAAACATATTATTTTCGATTCTTTAATCATTTTTGAAGCAAAACTCACACACACTTCATGATAAACCGTAACCCTAATGTTACCATTAGAAGTACACAAAGTACACCTATTTGTACTCCCAATACTAATTGATACATGTTCAAAATATTGCTCCCAGAAATGGTGGAAGAAATACTCATGTCACCTGATCTATATATACATTTTATCACAGTGATATTCTGGACACAAAATGCAAAGATCACACTGATGATTGTAACAAAGCCTAAATGGAAAGTGAGCATGAATTACTAAAAACATCCATGTCCAGGTTACTTAATGCTCTCAAATGTCAATCCTATTGGTGACTACATGTTTGTTTCTTCCTTAGATTATATATTCAACCTCAACCCTGTGAAAATGTTTAATCCTATTACTCACTTTATAATTTGTCTGATTTCCTAATGTCTCTATTGATATCTGCTTTCCTACATATTTTCCCCAGTTCATCAATGTGACTGACTCTTCACATGTGCTGATATTTACATTCACTCTCTACCCAAAACCCTATTGCTGAAGAACTTTTGGTCCAGATCCTATATTCACTCTGCTTTCTAAACATTCCGACTATCTTCCTAATCCTACCGACTCTCACTTTTTGACTGGATGTTGTCTTCCACATTCAGTCATCCAAGGCACAAGGTCCTATGCCATTGTATATCGATTTATCAGAGACATCTGTGCAGAACATAATTCAAAGCTAAGTATCCCAATCAAGGGCTCAATAGCCGTCCGGGCTTCAAATCTTACATACATTTCGGTTTTCATACTTACAATTCACCTGTATATTCTTTTAAATATTGCAGGTTCCAAATACCATTATTCATCCCCCAAATTATTTCTAACCCAAATCGAACCTGTTGTTAATCCTAAGCATACACTCTTCCCTCAATCTAACTACAGAAAAGCATGGACAGAGTTGGTCTTACAATAGAGGAATGTAGGTGATCTTCCACCTGCTGAGAACCTCAGAGTTCCATGCAGATATGATCCTTGGAAAAGTTGTAGGCAGCTATGAAGGACCTGAGAGAGCAAAACTTATTTTACATGGCAAACAACCTGGAGAGGATGAAAGGATGTGTCTGAATCAGCCTCTCTCTTCTTAATGTAGAGAAGATGGACCAAAGCAGGCCTGTGTGGAGAGAAGTTCCCCGTTGACTATGGTTGATATACCATTCTGACTTGTGAAAGTGTCACAGGAAGTAGAAGCACCCTCCATCTCATGGGACCATTTGAAGCAACTGTTAGAACAAAGTGGTTGCCAGGGCAGTGACCTCATTCATTTTTGAAGAAAGTGACTTCACCTCACTTACTTGGTGATGGAACTCTCTGAACTTGGGATCCAGGAAGCCAGGCACCCAGAGATAGTCCCAGTCGCTGTCCCAGTGGGATAACTTGTTTCGATTTACCAAGGACAGACAGTCTTTTTTGGTATCTACTGATGTGAAGATGGACAAATGCCAGGAGAGCTCTGTAGAGGGACCTTTCCTAAGAAAGCAGGTAGTCGCTCACAGTTGGTTCCTGACAACTTCACAGAGTTGGCCGAGGAGACCAGATCTGAGACAGGACAGGCCAATTCAGGGTAACATACTATGGTCGACCAGTCCGAGGACACTCTGGATAGTCAAAGACTTATTGGGGGTAGGAAGTGCCTTTGTGGTTGTTGGTGTAAGTTTGTGGTTTTTATTCATGTTCTCAGAATAGGTAGGAAAGGCAGTTTGTTTGGTATGGAGTGGAGTACTTCTAGAAAGCCGTTTGACAAGGCTAGTGTCTGTGTATCCCATTGTGTCCGTGTTTGTAGACATGAGAAAAGAGAATGCATCAATGAATACATCCTGTCTAGTAGAAAGCTTCCCAGCATTCATCCTACCCAATTTATGAGTGGATTGTAGCTTGACTTATGGATGAGCAACCCCTACTATCCTCCTATGTTCCTGTTTTCTTCCCGAATTCTGGCCACTATCCAGAATAGGCTCATGTTTTTGTGTCCAAGATATGTGCCACCTCCAAGCTCTGTGACATGGCCATGTACTGGATAGCAGAATGGAGTGGCGAGCATCGCAGAAAATGCAGATATCAATGTGACCAGGAAAGTCTCAGTGGAGAAACCCTGCTTTGGGCCTTTTGCTTACCTATTGTTCTGTTGCCCTGAGTGTAGAAAGTTTCTTGCCTCAGGCCACCCCTTTTTGAAGCCTGAAGAAAACAGTTTTCAAATGGAAATTAATGGGCATCACCTGTAGCTCTTTGGTTAATTGCTTTGGAAAGGGATGTGTCTGAATAAGCCTCTTGTCCCTGTGTCAGGCTATGAGTTAGATTCTCAGCACCTGATGCATCTAAAGTACGTTCCCATGTGTGTATCGAAAACCGAAATGTAAAAATATCAGTCATTCTGGAAGAAGTCTCTTGCCTTTCTCTGTTAGGTTCCTGACCTCCATCAAGTGAGAATAGGGATCCTTTGGTTAAAATGAGTTCTTCAAAGGCCTGCAGAGGGTAGACAATAGGTGCTTGTGTTTCCTCATTACTCCAAATCACATAAAGAATCTATACCTGACAGTCAGTAGGCCTCAAATTGGAGAATCAGAGCAGTATTAACGGCAGGCTTATTTGATCACTCCAGGTTCAGAGGAAAGGGGTCCAGTCCACCCTTACTTTAGGCAAAAGAGGGGCAAGGGAGCATATTTTGGACACTGTCTTGGGCTGCACCCATCATGTAAACCTTCAGCCAGAGGTTTTGATGAGTGTCTCAATGGAAGAAGATGTGGGCCATGTGGGAGTGTTTTGGTTTTAATTGTGGTTGGAAGAGATTACTTGGTCCACCTCAGCTGTAACTCTGGTGTGTTTCCCCTAAGAGACTGAGTTCTGGAACTGAACTCATACAAGTATTGCCATGAATTGCGTTGGGATTTTAGGAGGCCACGCATGAGAGTCGCCATTGGAAACTGAGATCTAGGCTCAGGGTGGCTTTCCACACAGCACTGGGAATCTCAGCCAGGATATCACATGATTTTTTTCTGAAAGTCTTGGCATTCATAGTTGAGAGTCAAAACAAACATGGACCTCACTTTGTAGACCTCAATGGGCCTGGATTCACGTGACCATTTTGGCACTTTTTTGGATGACTTGCCTGTGAGAGTTCTCCAGAGCATTCATTGAAATGAGCTTCCTCACCATTGAATGGTTCCTAAAATAATTGGAACTCACAGTGCCTCCAATATCATCCTTGAAAAATGGCTAGATAAATACCATGACATTTTTGAAATTCCCTTGACCAGGTGGTACAGGAGAACCTTTGGATGTACTGTTGCTGATCCTGAGTGTACCAGACAATGCCTTGATTGACTGGGTTTCATGAAAATGGTGTAGAACAGAGATGCCAGTAAGTTGGAGCCTACTGAGTAGTTGACCAAGATCAGTGGTGTGCAGTTTTGTGATAAAATTTCTGTCCTGGGGCCTTGTGGATCTGCCATTGACTTCCAAATGGCTTGTGGCTGACATGGTGCATCCTGCAGACTCTTATATGTAAAGGCATCTTTTTATAAGGAGAGGTTTAACCGAAATGTTCACAATCAGGTTATTATGGTCAACGGGGAAAACTATGTGGGATAGAAGCCTGGTTGGTGCATTCTCCTGCAGATCCTGACCCACCATACCTGACAGAACTCCCTCCAGCTCTGAGTCCCAGTTGAGCTCCTTGTATTCCGTGAAGCAAATACCAAATTCCCAGTGCAACACCAAGAAACACCACGAAATGTGGAGGATGACCAAATGGACTCACAGTCAACATGTGGATACACTTAGCCCCCGTGGCAACAATTTGCCTACAAAGAGAGAATTCAGCACTACTGCCTCATGTTCATTGGAAAATAAGAAAGCATATCCTCCAGGTCACAGAGAATCAGACCTAGCTTTGATGGTCTCACTAGAAAGGAAACTAAAGCTCCTGACAACAACATATATTTCAAGTGCCCATCCTTAGAGGCAGTTTATCAAGAAGTCTTTAGGCAGGCAAAGGTCCATGTTTGTGGAGTGGTTTACCCTGTCTCTTACTTTTGGAAATTCCTCTACCATATCCAAGGTTGTGAACTCCTGATAATTTTCCATTGCAGATATGTTTTCAAAGATTTTCTAACTCTTCTCCTCTAATTGTGTCTTACTTGGGGCGAAGGTGATGTCTAGGCATTGTTCTGGATGAGAGTGGGAAGATTTTGTGTAGCACATATTTGCATACACATTGCATTCATTTTCCTATTTTTCATACGAAATACTGAATCCCTGACACTAACCCACACCCTTCTAGACTCTGAAGACTAATCCTAATATGATGGAGGCAAATATCCCAAACACTAGAGAAATACAAGCAGTTCAGGGGAGGCATCATGTATAGTTGGACTGCCTTTTTGCATGATTTTTCGTAGGTGATACAAATCTAGTGAATTTTTAATTGAAATAGTTCTCCATTGATTTTAAAGTTCACTTATGTGTGAATTCCTGTCTCCATTTCTCTGGAGCCTATTCAGCACATGTATTTTTATATGCACAAATAGAATCCTACTTAGTATCACTCATACATTTTTGTGAAGTGGCTGACTTGGCAGAAAGAAATTCTGAGAAGAGATCACTCCTCCTAAATGCTTTTGGAACTGAAAATTCAACCTATGGGTGAGCTTCCTAGTTGAACAACATTATACATAAATCCATGTTCAGTAAAATGAATATATTTGAACCTGTGGATTATGTATATTTCATGATGAATTTTGTTTGGCATATATATTGCTACTTTTTAATGTGTCTGTGTGTGTTTTTTGTATATATATATATATATATATATATATATATATATATATATATATATACTCTCCTGACTTTTCAAAATATGTAATATTTGTGTCATATATACACTCCCTAAATTCATTCATGTTAATTAATTTGGATTTATAATCAAATTTTCACAAGTTTATGCTCAGATATATTCATCCACCTGGAATATATTTTTGTTTCCTAGTACTGAAAACTAACTTTATTAAATGGTCCTTACAAATCCTATTGTTTCTACAGTTACTGACCCAGTTTAACATCAATGCAAGTAGATTCCAATGGGACATGATGTGTATTTTGACGTTCATTTTAATTAAACACTGTTACATACTATTTCTTCGGTTTTTGCACATCATAGGATATATATTTCATCCACAAGTTTGTAAATTTATAGGCTTTTGTTATTCTTACAATCACTTCCTGCTTCAGAACACATGTATTCCTCTATGTTTCTTGACTCGTCTTTTCATGAGACTTCATTCCAAATACATTATTTTCCATTTCCATAATCACTTTTGAAGCAAAACTCACACACCCTTCATGATAAAACATAACCCTAATATTACCATTTGATGTATAACTCGATGGAATGAATGATTGTATATCAATATAAGATTTCTTATATATTTTCAGATATCAATTCAATCCATTATTTAAAGTTGAAACAGTTATATTATTTATTCACAGTATTGTCAATTCATGCATTACTTCTATATTCATAGACACAGGGTACAACTTTTGTACCCCCAATACTAATTTATACGTCTTCAAAATATTGCTCCCAAAATGTTAGAAGAAATACTCATGTCACCTGATCTACATATACATTTTATCCCAGTAATATTCAGATCACAAAATGCAAAGGTCACAATTATGATTGTACCAAAGCCTAAATGGAAAGCAATCCTGGATTACTAAAAACATTCATGTCCAGGTTGCCTATTGCTCTCAAAAGTCAATGATATTGGTTAGTACATATTTGTTTCTTCCTAAGTTTATATATTGAAACTCAACACTGTTGATAATGTCTAATCCTATCACTCACTTTATACGTTGCCTGATTTCATAATGTCTCTATTGATATCTGCTTTCCTACGTATTTTCTCCAGTTCATCCTATACTCACTCTTCGTCCTAATCCTACCAGCTATATTTCTAATCCTACCGACTATCCCTTTTTAAATGGATGTTCTCTTCAACATTCAATCATCCAAGTAAAGGTCAGGCGAGCGTTGAAGGAAGAGTCCACCAAGAGACTATCTCATGAAACAGCAAAGGGTTTATTGGGGGTCCAGCATGCTGGTACTCAGAGCTCACTTGAATAGAGTAGAGAGCCCTGAGAAAAGCTTAAGCAGAGCTTATATACTTTCCTTTGTGATGGCACGGAGGGAAGTTTATTGATGGGTCAGGGCAAGAGGGCAGTTTGCGTGCAACCGGGTGAGGGAGTACATTCTGCAGTTTGTCAGTTGGGGACAGCACATTATGGGAACAAGATTAGCAAACATTTCTCAAGAATTCAACAGTGTTTTGTTAAGCGTACAGAAAAAAAGGAAGTAACAAGTGCCTATTTTATTAACCTTTCATCCCCCAATTCTTCTTCTGGCTACTTTTAATCATAGAAGTGATCATTGCCGGGTGTCACATTCTATGTCTGCTAGTGGGGTATTACCATAAGTTCAACTTGTCCAATTTGAGCTTGGAGAAAAGAAATTACACGGTTTAGCAAACAGGATTTTATAGTTAGCAATAATATGAGGATTATTATTGGACTGGCCAGGGTTGATAAATTCATAGTTAACGAGGGGACTGTGTGAACCAAGACTCAAACCACCCTTTATGGGCCTCCCTCTTTCGTTGACACTCTTCAAGGCATTTTTTAATTTACTCATAGATTTTTTAACAACTCCACTATGGTCAGCATAAACACAACATTCTTCCATCGATGCAGAACAAAGGACCCCTTCTCTCATGAAGAGGAGGATCAACACTCGACTGTTCTGTAAAACAACTTCAGAGAGAGAGGTTAAAAATTCCTGAAAAGCTGTGATAGAGGTTTCTAATATCTTTAAGTTTTGGTGTATTGTTGCTTCTTATTGGGTCATTTGATGTGTCTCATGGACCAAGGCAGTAGTTCTTGTGCCCACCCCTGCAGCAACTCCTATTCCTAATAGGATGGCTAAAGTGAGGGATATATGTTCCCAGTGGAACCGGGTTTTATGGCCACCTATTTGATCTTCAAATGAGCCTGCGTCATAATAAAGCACTCTGGGAAACATCTGCACCATTACACAATTAATCCCAGCTGTTGACCATTTGATGAAAACATAAACAATGTTTAAGTATATAGAATTATACTGTTTTAGGCACGGACAAGGCAAGGCACCTAAGATAGTACCAAAGACAGGGAGACAGTCCTGTTTGTTGCAAACGGTTTCAGAGGGCATTACTTCTGTTGTAATCAACTAATCCCCTGAAACCCAAGTTTCGGTAGTTTCAGAATTTTGTACCCAACATGTAAGGGAAGGGGCTCAGAAGTTCACAGTCTGCAGAAGTTCACAAAAGGCAGTTTTTTTCCTGCTTTTTCCTCTGTTCTGGGTAAGTTAACTTTTCAAGGACACCTGGGTGAGGGAGAGCTTTTTCTTCCCTTTATATTTTCCCCCTGCCAGCTGTTACCATGGAGCCCAGTTGGTAACATCTTTATCATAAAAATCTAGCCATCTCTGTGAAGCCCCAGCTCAAGGCCAGAGGCCTTGTTCACATATTTTGTGAAAAACTAGTAATGAGGTGTCTAGCGTAGGAGTGCTGATTGTTTTAGCCAGTGGCCAAGTAGAAGAGGGCAACACTAAAAGAGGAAGTTTATCTACTCTGAACTCTTTTATAGGGACTCTTTTGCTGAAAGCCCTAAAGTCAGCCATGGTGAAGACTTCTGGAGAAGGTCAGTTAAGACTTTTCTGAGGGCCTGGTACAGAGGGGGAAGACAGGGAAGGTGTGGCTGTGAGCAGCTCCATTGATCTGAATGAGGTAGGAGAGATGTAAAAGAATAATGGGAAAGGGGTCTGGGATTTTCCTAGAAACAAAAAGTTGAGCAGTAGAACAGGTAGAGCAAAGCGGAAGACGGGAGTTAGTATCCCTAAAAAACTGTGAGGGACTTTAAATTCTTAGTAACCTGTTTTCAGTGATGACAAAGAAATTTTAAACGCCATTTTCATTTCATTTTGGATAGGGGTCTAAGGGCTCTCCTCAGCTGATTTGAGCTTTGGGTTAACTGGTAAGAGGACCTGCTGGGACCCGGTGCGGGCTTTGACAGGAGAAGAGATTAGTGAGTGGGTGGAGGGGTACCTATGTACCTGCTACCTCAGCAAGAGAGTAATGGTCTGAGAATTGGCGGAGGTTTGGGTTTTTGATCTAGAAATTGGAGGGGAGAAATCATGTTGCTGAGGTGGGAGTGACGGCTGCAGGTCTGGAGCAGAAGGCTGTGTGTGAGAATCTATTGGAGAAGCATAGTTCAGGATGTGAGCAAAGGAGGGAAAAGGCCTCCACATAGGGGAATCACCTTTCACCTTTTTGATCATTTGCAGAAGTTAAAAAGGTCATGCAGATTTGAGGATCAAGAGACCCCTCTGTGGGCCATCGGTTTTGGTTATCTAATTGGTAATATGGCCAATGCTTTGTACAGAAATTGATTAGGAGTTTGGGTTCCATCAGGCACTTCCTGTATGCTCACATCCCCATGACTTACAGAAGAAGTCGGCTATCCCCCAACACAGCCGTGAGTTTTGTGTCTTTGATAGACCGCCGGGCAAACAGTAATCTAGGCAAGCCAACCTGCATCTGGCTCACGTGTCGCTACATCCATAATGATTGTTTCCATTATCTATTGTGTAGAAGGGATTTAATGGAATTTTAGTGGGATCCTCTTCATCAGGGATATCCCAATAGGAAAGACCTATACCCAGCTGACAAATATCTGGGGGGAGAGATGGCCACCAGGTCCCTAAATGGGCTGTATGCAAGATAGACCATACTTCTTTTCCAGTAGGATTGTGATCAGCCATCGCTGCTGAACGGGCTGATGAGGGTTAGTACTACTGGTGGTGAAGGGGAGAGTCTCTAGCCTTATCCACATGGCGAATACACAATTTGAAAGTGTTACCAGTCTTTTCCAGTTTCCAGTCAGAGTCTGGACAGGCCGCAGGCTTGAGATGAGAGATATGGATACAGGAAGAGATTCTGTCTACCTTTACTGCTGTAGGTGTTATAAGTAGCACATGCTATGGTTCTTTCCAGCGGGGTTCCAGGGATGACACCTGATGTCATGTTACCTAGACGAAGTCTCTTACTTGATATCGATGTGCAGTTCCCTCTTCCCCAGTTTGGTAGGCAGTGGCCATCTGTTTTCGCAGGTATCCCTGAGTTCTTTTAAGAACTTTAAGTCTTTCAAGCAAGGGGGTGTGGAAGGGATCGTTAGGTCTTAGAGTTGGGGTTAGGTCCCGTCCTGGAGGAGAGGCACCATAGAGAATTTCATAGGGGGTGAGGTTACACAAAGAAACAGAGGGAGTATTTCTTGCATTAGACAGTGCATAAGGCAGGAGCATAGTCCAATCTTTTATGCCGGTCTCTAAGCTTAATTTTGTTATGGTCTCTTTAATGGTTCTATTCATTCTTTCTTCCTGTCCTGAACTCGGTGGTCTATAAGCACAATGTAACTTCCAATTAATCCCCAGGGTCCTGGCAAACCCCTGACTTACCTGAGCCACAAACGCCGGTGCATTATCAGACCCTATTACTTTAGGGAGGCCGTTTCTTGAACAAATATCTTCCAGGATCATTTGACCACCATTTGTGTTGTTTCTTTTTTTTCTTTTTTCTTTTTTTTTTCCTGGGGAGGGCTTCAATCCATCCTGAAAATGTATCTACAAAGACTAGGAGATATTTCAGTCCATCCCTTGCTGGCTTAATTTTAGTTAAGTCCACTTCCCAGAATTGTCCTGGTCTGGCTCCTCGTACGTGCTTTCCTGCAGGAAGCTTGGAAGGGTAAGCATTAACCAATTGATGGACCCGAAAGGCTTTTGTAACCCGTTTAGTTATTTTCTTTCGCTGTGAGTCGGTTAGTGGAAAACTCTGTTCTTGATCCTTCAGGAATGAATGCAATTTCTTTGAACCAAGGTGAGTGAGTTGATGTACATTTTCTACTGTCATATTTAGAGCCGTGATTATAGGAGTTTTTACTGAAGGATTTAGAAATTCCAATTGGGGGCCTTCAGGGTTAAAAGTTATTTTGGCCCGGAGCTTGGTGAGCAGATCTCTGCCCATCAATGGGGCAGGGCATTCTTGGATTACTAAAAAGGAGTGATGGATATTTTTTCCCCCTGGTCCATGGTCCTCTTAGTTGTCCAAGCTCGATATTTACTGTAATTAGCCCCTTGAATTAGAGACCTTTTATTTGAAAGAGAGCCCAATGGGGCCTTAAGGGCTGAGTATATTGCCCCTGTATCTACTTCATAGTTTACTGGGGTACCCTCTACTTCAAAAGTTACCCTGACCTCTGTGAGGAGATCTGAACCCCGACGTTCTTAGTCATCCTCCAGAGTCAGAATGGCTGGCTGGCATGGCTGTCTCTTTCTAGGGCCCTCTTTGACCCAGAGTCCATTTTCTTTACAGTAGGCACATGGATCTGAGGCCAGGGGTGGCCTGTAGTGTGGGCCCAGGTATTCCTTCCTGTCTCCATGTTTCTTATTTCTGGCCTATTTGTTTTTGAGACCAAGACCTTAGTCAATGCCTTAGTCTGTCTTTTTCTTTTATCCTCCCTTTGCTCCCTACTCTTCCTCAGTTTCTACCTTATAGTATACCTTCTTGGCTTCTCAGACTAAATCTCTCAAAGTCATATTTTGTAATCCATCTAAGCATTGTAACTTTCTTTTAATATCCAGGGCAGCTTGCCCAATAAAGGCCATCATGCGTATGCATTTTGATCCTCTGCCTGAGGATTGAAAGGAGTATATCTCCTATATGTCTCCATAATTCTCTCTAGACACATAGAGGGGGAATCATCAGGCCCTTGAATAATCTCTCTTACCTTGGCCAAATTTGTTGGTCACCTAGCGGCCACTAAAATACCCGCAATTAGAACCCGGTGATAAGTGGACAAATGCTCCCTACCTTCAAAGGTGTTGGGGGCCCAGTTGGGTTGGTTCAAGGGAAAGCCGTGTTGAATATTTTGGGAAGTTGTGTCGGTCACCCATCTGGTCCGAGAATATTTTTTTCTAGCTTCCAGGAGGATTCTCCTTTGTTCCTCTGTCATGAAGAGAGTCCCTAGGTGTTGTTGGCAGTCATCCCAATTAGGCTGGTGTGAAAACATCAATGACTCAACCACACCTGATAGCCGGGTGGGGTCCTCGGTAAAAGGGGGATTGTTATTTTTCCAGTTATATAGGTCTGAAGAGGAGAAAGGCCAATATTGATAGTCTTGCATTTTTCCCCCAAGGACATCGACAGTCACTGGCCCGTAGGGATAGAGGGGGAGCATCACAGGAGTTCCAGCATTTTCAAATATTCACCGCCGGCGAGTTCCTTTAGCTGGACCAGTTTCCTCCAGCGGAGGAGGGGCTGTGTGTGCAGCGGGGGAGTTATCTGACGGGCGCTGTGCTGGCTTAGCTTCCTCCAATGGTGGAGAGGCTGAGTCAGCAGCAGAGGAATCACTTAGAGGGTGTTGGGAGTTGGGGGATGTGGGCAGGAGATAAGGAGGGGGAGGAGAGTCCAGTAGAGTCAAATATTTGACTCAGGGAGAACACAGGGTGGAGGAGGAGGAGGAGCAGAGGGTTTGAGAGATCATGGGGGAAGGAGTGGGAGAAGGGGCAGGGTCAAGGAAAGGCCTCACTCATGGAGGAGGAGATTTGCAGAGGTCCTTCCAAGTAAAGATATATGGCTGTTGATCTGGATGGCTATGTTTCCCTGGCTGAAAGACAATATCTCTTTCTTTTTAAATTAGTGGGAAGTAGAAAGATCCTTCTAGGGGCCATCCGAATCTAAAGGTGGGCCATTCTGAGTCACAGAGAGTCTGCTAGGTCCAGGGTTTTACTGAAAAAAAAAGACTCTGAGCCCTTAAGTGTACTTTGGTCCAGTGATCAAGGGTCAGGGACAGAGGCATTGAAGTGCTCTGTCCCATAATGAAAGATACACAAACAGTAAAAGCAACGACACACGACACAGACAAGACAAGAAAATAAAGACACGCAATGGACGTCCAACACTGAGACCAGGACTGAGTAGCCGGCAAAACCCGATGGGCTGGCAATAAAGAATCTGAAACTAAATATCACTGATTCGAAGAGACTATTGTTCCTCGATTCCAGAATCCTCAGCGGCGTCCCCCAGGTACGTGGCCTGTGACTCTGTGACACGTCTGTCAGCCACCATCGGAGAGAGCTCACACTCT
Organism: Callospermophilus lateralis; assembly: GCF_048772815.1. Taxonomy (NCBI): domain Eukaryota; kingdom Metazoa; phylum Chordata; class Mammalia; order Rodentia; family Sciuridae; genus Callospermophilus; species Callospermophilus lateralis. The sequence continues at coordinate 1,049,148 of NW_027514417.1, forward strand.
TCATTGACAGCCATTTTGCCAAGCCATAACCTGAAACCTGAAACCAGAAAGAGGCACCTTACATACCCCAAGAGAAGCCTGTTGGGGTCTCTCGTCCGCCACTGCCGGATCTCGGTGGAACATCCATATGTAAAGGTCGGGTGAGCGTCACGGGAAGAGACCACCAAGAGACTGTCTCATGCAAAAGCAAAGGGTTTATTTGGGGTCCAGCATGCTGGGGCTCAGAGCTCACTTGAATAGAGCAGAGAGCCCTGAGAACAGCTTAAGCAGAGCTTATATATTTTAATTGAAGAGGGCAGGGAGGGAAGTTTATTGATGGGTCCGGGTGAGTGAGATGTTTGCGTGCAAACGAGCGAGGGAGTACATTCTGCAGTTTGGCAGTTGGGGTGAGCACATTCGGGAAACAAGATTAGGAAACAGTTCTCAAGATTTCAACAGTGTTTTATTACGCATACAGGATAACAGGGAGTGACAAGTACCTATATTGTTAAACACTCACTACCGAATATACTTTACCAGATTTCCTAATGTCTCTATTGATATCTGATATATTTCCTACATATTTTCAACAGTTCATCATTGTGACTGACTCTTCACATGTGTGGACATTTACATTCACTCTATACAAAAAACCCTAGAGCTAAATAACTTTTGGTCCAAATACTATACTCACTCTCCTTTCTAAACCTACTGACTATCTTTCTAATCCTACTGACTATCCCTTTTTAACTGAAAGTTCTTTTTGACAATCAATCATCCAAGGTACAAGGTCCTATGCAATTGTATATCGATTTATCTGAGACATCAGTGCAGAAAATAAAACAAAGCTAAGTATCACAATCAAGGGCCCAATGCCCTTCTGGGCTTCAAATCTTACCTCGATTTCTGTTTTCATACTTATATTTTACCTATATATTCTTGTAAATATTGCAGGTTCCCAATACCATTATACCTCCAGCAGAATGATTCCTAATCCAAATCAAACCTGTTATTAACCGTAACCATACACTGTTCCCACAATCTAAATTTACAGAAGAGCAGAGAAAGAGTTGGTCTTACAATACAGGAATGTAGGGGATGTTCTAACTGCCGAGAAACTCAAAGGTCCATGCAAAAATTATCCCTGAAGAAGTAGTGGCTAACTGGGTAACTATGAAGGAACTGAGAGAGCAAAAGTCATCTTCCATTGCAAACAACCTGGTCAGGATGAAGGGATGTGTCTGAATCACCCACTCTCTTCTTAATGTAGAGAAGAAGGACCAAACCAGGCCTGTGTGGAGAGCTGTTTCCAGTTGCCTATGGTTGATATACCATTCTAACTTGTGAAAGTGTCACAGGAAGTAGGGGTAGCCTCCATTTCATGGTACCCTTGGAAGCAACTGTTAGGACAACATGGTTGCCAAGGCAGTGACCTCATTCAGTTCCTGATGGAAGTGACCTCACCTCACATCCTTTGTGATGAAAATCTCTGAACTTGGGATTCAGGAAGCCAGGCACCCAAATCCAGTCCCAGTCCCTGTCCCTGTGTTCTCACTTCTTTGGATTTACCAAGGACAGAGTCAGTCTTTCTTATTACCTACTGATGTGTGCATGGCCAAATGCCAGGAAAGCTCTGAAGAGTGGCCTTTCCTGAGAAAGCATGTATTGGCTCACTGTTGGCTCCTGACAACTTCATGGACTTCACCAAGGAGACCAGATCTGAGAAAGGACAGGCCATTTTGGGAAAACATTGTATGGCCCACCAGTCAGAGGACACACCGGATAGTCAGAAACCTACTTGGGGAAAAGAGGTGCCTTTGTGGGTGTGGGTGTGTGTTTGTGGTTTTGTCTCATGTTCTGAGAATAGGTAGGAAAGGTGGTTTGTGTGGTTTGGAGTGAACTGATTCTAATAAGTGATTTGACAGGTGACTGTTTCTATTTCTGTGTATCCCAATGTTTCCGTGGTTGTAGACATTAGAAAAGAGAATGCATCAATGGATGTGTCCTGTCTAGTAGAAAGCGTTCCAGCATTCATCCTGCCCAATTTATGAATGCAATGCAGCTTGCCTTATCAATGGGCAACACCTGCTATATTCCTAAGTTGGTGGAGGTGATCCCCGACTCACTGTCTTGACAGGGTCACAGTGAGAAAAAGTGTTGGCAAAGCCGCTCTCCCACTGTCTTGACAGGGTCAAAGTGAGGATGAATGTTGGCAAAGCCACGCTGGTTGGTGGGTAACCGAAACCATGAGACCCTTTTTTATGTAATTGGGACTTTGCATTTTCATGCTTATGTTTCTCACAGGAGGCATGAGTATGTTAAATGCCAAACAAATTAAATTTCAGATGGCTAGAACAGAACAGGTAGTTCATGCCTTGGAGGCCGTTCTACCCACCCCTCAGCATATCAAGGACAAAGTAAAAGGCTATTCTTCTATCTTAGTACATTGTGGACAAACCTAATAATGGACAACAATCATCCTCTGAAAAACAAATTCTTTGAGAACTAGTGCACCTTGACTGAGAAACAAACTCTTTGAGAACTAGTGTACCTTGACTGAGAATCAAAGAAACTCTTCGAGAAAGCAGCTCAACCAGTTTTATGAGAATAAATTTAGGAATCAATTAAAATAGGTTTATAAGACACAGTTTTAAAATAATGTTAGAAATGTTATTTTATTTAGATTCTTAAGTTTAGAAATTCTTAAGTCTTTAGTTGTATAGGTTTCTGATATGTTTTAAGGATGATTCACAAACTTTAAGATATTTTAAATATAAGATTTAAAGGGACTTTTTTAGATGGAAATTTTGAATTAGAAATAAAGTACAAATGTACTTTAGGTTAATGATTGGCTAAAGACTTAGAGTCTGGTTACGTAGTTTGGCATTAGTTAATAAGGAAATAACATATCTTGGGAAAAATAGTAAATCTTGGGAAAATCTGAAGGATGTAAATTGGTGACATGTTTTATTGATGATTTTGTACTTTGATGATTGTATGGCTGGGGGTCATATCCTGGAAGAATGTAGATTGGTGTGCTCTCAATCATGGTTAAGGAAATGTCATGTCTTGGCAAAGTTTTAAATTATATAATCAATGACGTATTGTGAATCTATAATGATGAGAAAAATTGTAATAAAAAGGGGACCCAGAGAAAGCAGTTTTAGCTCTCTCTCTGGAGATTGCTCAAACGGAACGACTCCTGTCTCATCATTTCGCCGACGCCACTCCTCCTTCAGGACTCCCTGGACCCCGCTGGGGCTGGACCAGGGCACTAAGTTGCTGTTTTCTTCCTGAATACTGGCCACTCTCCAGAATAGGCTCATGGTTGTGTGTCCAAGATATGTACTACGTCCAAGCTCTGTGACATGGCCATGTACTGGATAGCTGAAGGAATGGCGAGCATCTCAGAAAACTCAGATATCAGTGTGACCAGTAAGTTTCAGTGGAGAAACCCTGCTTTGGGCCTTTTGCTTACCTTTTGTTCTCTTCCCATGTATGTCAGCAAAGTCTTTGCCTCAGACCACAGCTTTGTGAAGCCTGAAGAAAACATTTTTTAAATAGAAATTAATGGGCCTTACCTGTGGCTCTTTGCTTAATTGCATTGGAAAGGGATGTGTCTGAATCAGCCTCTTGGCGCTGTGTGAGGCTGTGGCTTAGATTCTCAGCACCTTATATATCTAAAGAAAGATCCCATGTGTGCATCCAAAACCAAAATGGGCAAAAGAGTAGTCATTGTGGATGAAGTCTTTCGCCTTCCTCTGTAAGGCTCCTGACCTCCATCAAGTGAGAATAGGGATCCTTTGTTTCAAATTAGTTCTTCAAATCCCTGCAGAGGCTAGCCCATAGGTGCTTGGGTTTTCTCATGACTCCAATTCACATAAAAAACCTAAACCCCAGAGTCAGTAGTCCTCAATTTGGAGAAACAGAGCAGTATTAACAGCAGGTCTTTTGTTCACTCCTGGATTACAAGAAGGATGTCCAGGGCACCCTGACTTTAGGCAAATGAGGGGCAAGGGAGCTTATTTTGGACACTGTCTTGGCCTGCGTCCTTCATGGAAAACTCCAGCCAGAGATAAAAATGAGTGTCTAGATGGAATAAGATGAGGGTCATGTTGGAGTGTTTTGGTTTTAAATGTGGTCATTTGTGTGGGTGTTGGAAGAGATGTGTGGGTCAACATAGGCTTGAACTCTGGTGTGATTCCCCTTAGAGACTGAGTTCTGGAACTGACCTCAGAGAAGTACTGCCATGAATTTTGTTGCAATTTTAGGAGACCACGCATGAGAGTCGCCCTTGGAAACTGAGATATAGGCCCAGGATGTCTTTCCACAGAGCACTGGAAATCTCAGCCAGCATATCACATGATTTTATTCTGAAAGACTTGGCAGCCATAGTTTAGAGTCAAAACACACATACACCTCACATTGTAGAACTCAATAGGCCTGGCTTCTTGTGACCTTTTGGCCACTCTTTGGGAAGCCTTGCCTGTGAGAGTTCTTCAGATCTTTCATTGAAATGAGCTTACTCAGCATTTCATGTTTCCTGAATGAATTGAAACCCACAGTGCCTCCAACTTCAACCTTGAAAAGTGGATACATAAATATCATAAATTTTTTAAATTCCCATGACCAGTTGGCACTGGAGAAACTTTGGATGTCCTGTTGCTGATCATGAGCATACCAGACAGTGTCTTGATTGACTGGGTTTGGTGAAAATTATGTAGCACAGAGATGCCAGTAAGTTGGAGCCTGCTGAGTAGTGGCCCTAGAGTAGTGGTGTGCAGGTGTGTGATAAAACATCTGTGTTGTGGCTATGTGAATCTGCCATTGCCTACCAAATTGCTTGTGAGTGACATGGTGCAGGTAGCAGACGCTTGTATGAAAAGGCATCTTGTTATATGGAGAGGTTTCAGGTCAATGTTCAGAATAAGTTTGCTATGGTCAAGGGGCAAAGCATTGTGGGATATAAGCCTGGTTAGTGCATTCTCCTGCAGACCCTGACCCACAACACGTGACAGAACTCCCTCCAGCACTTTGTCCCAGTTCAACTCCTTTTATTTCATGGAGCAAATACCAAACTCCTAGTGCAACAACAAGAAACACCACGAAAAGTATAGGATGACCAAGAGGCTTCACAGTCCAAATGGGGAGACACTTAGGCCCCAGCTGCCACAGTTTACCAACGAAGAGAGAATTCAACACTGCTGCCTCATGTTCATTGGTAAATAAGAAACCATGTCCTCCAGGTCACGTAGATGCAGATCTAGCTTTGATGGTCTCACTAAAAAGGAAACTAAAGCTCCTGAAAACAACGTATATTTCAAGTGCCCAACCTCAGAGGCATTTTCTGCAGAAGTCTTTAGGCCAGCAGAGCTCCATGTTTGTGGAGTGTTTACACTGTCCCTTACTTTTGGAAACTCATCTACCAACTCCAAGGTTTTGAACTCCTGAGCATATTCCATTCCAGATATGTATTCACAGATTTTCTATCTCTTCTCCTCTAATTGTGTCTTTCTTGGGGTGAAGGTAATGTCAATGCATGGCTCTGAATGAGAGTGGGAAGATTTTTGTGTGGAACATATTTCCATAAACATTGGATACATTTTTTTTATTTTCCATTAGAAATACTGAATTCCTGATACTAACCCAAAAACTACTAGATTCTGACTACTAATCCTAATATGATGGAGAAAAATAAACCAAGCTGAATAGAAATACAAGCAGTTCAGAGGGGACATGGTGTATAGTTGAACTTGCCTTTTGCATGATAAAGGGTAGGTGTTATAAATGTACTTAATTTTTAATTGAAATAGATCTCCATGTGTTTTTAAAGTTAACAAATATGTGAATTCCTGTCTCCCTTTCTCTGTAGCCTATTCAGCACATGTATTTTTATATGCACATATAGAATCCTACCTGGCATCACACGTATACTATTGTGAGATGGCTGACTTGGCAGATACAAATTGTGAGAAGAGAAAACTCCTCCTAAACGCTGTTGGAACTGAAAATTCAACCAATGTTTTAACTTCCTAGTAATACAGTATTATTCATATCCATGTTGACAAAAATAAATATTTTTGCATCTGTGGACGATATATATTTCATGATGAATTTCGTTTGGCACATATATTGCTACTTTTCAATGCCTGTGTTTGCGTTTTGTATATATATATATATATATATATTCTCCAGATTTCTCAAAATATTTTATATATGTGTCTTATATACACTCCCTGAATTCATTCATATTCATTTATGTGGATTTATAATAAACTTTTCACTAGATTATTCTCAGAAATATTCATCCACCTGAAATTTATATTATCTTCCTAGTACTGAAAACTAACTTCAGTGAATGGTGCATACAAATCCTAATAATGCTACAGTACCTGACCCAGATTAACATCAATGCAAGTAGATTCCTATGGGACATGATGTGTCTTTTGACGTTCATTTTTATTCAACACTGGTGCATTACTATTTCTTCAGGATTGCACATGAGAGGATATATATTTCATTCACAAGTTCACAAATTTATAGGCATTTGTTTCACTTTCAATCACTTCCTGATTCAGAACACATGTATTCCTTCATGATTCTTGACTGGTCTTTTCATGAGATTTTGTTTCAAACACCTTATTTTGATTTCCATAATCGGTATTGAAGCAAAACACACACACTCTTCATGATAAACCATAACTCAAATATTACCATTAGATGAATATCTGGTTGGAATGAATGTTTGTATATCAATATAAGATTTCCTGTTTATTTTCAGATATCAATTCAAACCGTTATTTAAAGTTGGAACCAGTTATATTATTTATTCACAGTATGTTCTATTCATGCATTATCTCTATATTCATATACACATGGTCCACCTATTTGTACTCCCACTAATTTATTCATCTTCAAAATATTGCTCCCAGAAGTGTTGGAAGAAATACTCATGTCACCTGATCTACATATATATTTTATCACAGTAATATTCTGGACAAAATGTGCAAAGGTCACACTTATGATTGTACCAAAGCCTAAATGGTAAGTGAATATGGATTGATAAAAACATCCATTTCCAGGTTGCCTAATGCTCTCAAATGTCAATGCTATTGGTGACTACATATTTGTTTCTTCCTAAGATTATATATTGAAACTCAACCCGGTTGAAAATGAATAATCCTATCACTCACTTTATACTTTGCCTGATTTCGTAATGTCGCTATTGATATCTGCTTTCCTATATATTTTTCCCAGGTCATAATTCGACTGACTCTTCACATGTGTTGACATTTACCTTCATTCTCTACCCGAAACCCTATTGCTAAAGAACTTTTGGTCCAAATCCTAAACTCACTCTTCTTCCTAATCCTACCAACTATCATCCTAATCCTGTAGACTATCGTTTTTGACTGGATGTTATCTTCTACATTCAATCAACCAAGGTACAAGGTCCTATGCCATTGTATATCGATTTATCTGAGACATCTATGAGGAACATAATTCAATGCTAAGTATCACAATCAATGGCCCAATGCCCTTCTGGGCTTCAAATCTTAAATAGATTTCTGTTCTCATACATATATTTCACCTCTATATTCTTATAAATATCGCAGGTTCCCAATACCATTATTCATCCAGCAGAATGATTCCTAACCCAAATCTATCATGTTATTAACTCTAACCCTACACTGTTCCCTCAATCTAACTTTACTGAAGCACAGGGACAGAGTTTGTCTTATAATACAGGAAAGTAGGGGATCTTCCACCTGCTGAGAACCTCAAAGATCCGTTCAGAAATTATATCTGGAGAAGATGTAGGCAGCTATGAAGGACCTGAAAGAGCAAAAGTCATCTTCAATAGCAAACAACCCTGTCAGGATCAAGGGTTGTGTCTGAATCAGCCTCTCTCTTCTTATTGTAGAGAAGATGGACCAAACCAGACATTTGTGGAGAGCTGTTCCTGGGTTCCTAATGTTGATATACCATTCTAACTTGTGAAAGTGTCACAGGAAGTAGAGGCAGCCTCCATCTAATGATACCCTTTGAAGCAACTCTTAGGACAAAGTCATTGAAAAGGCAGTGACCTCATTCAGTTCCTGAAGGAAGTGACCTACCTCACTTCCTTGGTAATGGAACTCTCTGAACTTGGGATTTAGGAAGCCAGGAACACAAAGGCAGTCCCACTCCCAACCCAGTGGTCTCCCTTGTTTGGATTTACCAAGGACAGAATCTGTTTTTCTTATTACCTACTGATGTGAGGATGGCCAAATGCCAGGAAAGCTCTGAAGAGAGGCCATTCCTGAGAAAGAAGGTAGTGGCTCACCGCTGGCTCCTGACAACTTCACAGAGTTGGCCAAGGAGACCAGATCTGAGACAGGACAGGCCATGATGTGGGAACATAATATGGCCCACCAGTCAGAGGACAGTCCGGAAAGTCACAGACCTACTTGGGGGAAGGAGGTGCCTTTGTGGGTTTGGGTGTGTTTTTTTGGTTTTGTCTGATTTTCTGAGAATAGGTAGGAAAGGCGGTTTGTTTGGTTTGGAGTAAACTGTTTCTAGTAAGTCGTTTGACAAGGCGAGTGTTTCTAAGTCTGCGTTTCCCACTGTTTCCATTGTTTTAGACTTTAAAAAAGAGAATGCATCATTGGATGTGTCCTGTCTAGTAGAAAGCTTCCCATCATTCATCCTGCCTAATTTATGAATGGACTGTGGGTTGCCTTATTGAATGCTAACACCTGCTATCTTCCTAAGTTCCTGTTTTCTTCCTGAATTCTGGCCACTCTCCAGAATAGGCTTATGGTTTTGTGTCTATGATATGTACCACATCCAAGCTCTGTGACATGGCCATGTACTGCATAGCTGAAGGGAATGGCGAACATCTCACAAAACACAGATATCAGTGTGACAAGTAAAATCTCAGTGGAGAAACACTGCTTTTGGCCTTTTTCTTACCTATTATTCTGTTGCCCAAATGTTAGGAATGTCTTGGCCTCAGGCCACCCATTTGTGATGCCTGAAGAAAACAGTTTTCAAATGGAATTGAATGGCCATCACCTGTTGCTAATTGCTTAATTGCATTGGAAACAGATGTGTCTCAATCAGCCTCTGGCCCTGTTTGAGGATGTGGCTTAGATTCTCAGCACCTGATGGATCTAGAAAAGTTCCCATGTGTGCATCTAAAATTAAAATTGCCAAAAGAGCACTCATTTTGGATGAAGTCTCTCGCCTTCCTTTGTAAGGTTCCTGACTTCCATCAAGTGAGAATAGGGATCCTTTGGGTCAAATAAGATATTCAAAGCCATGCAGAGGTGCTTGAGTTTTATCATGACTCCAAATCACATTAAGAATATATACCCGACAGTCAGTAGGCCCCAAATTGTAGAAGCAGAGCAGTATTAATGGCAGGCCTATTTGATCACTCCTGGTTCACAGGAAGGGTGTCCAGGCCACCCTGACATTAGGCAAATGAGGGGCAAGGGAGCTTATTTTGGACACTGTCTTGAGCTGCACCACTCAAGGAAACCTCCAGCCAGAGGTGATGATGAGTGTATATATGCAAGAAGATGAGGGTCATGTGGGAGTGTTTTAGTTTTAATTGTGGTCATTTTTGTGGCAGTTGGAAGAGATGACTGGGTCCACCTGGGCTTAAACTCTGGTGTGATTCCCCTTAGAGAGTGCGTTCTGGAACTGACCTCAGAGAAGCATGGCCATGAATTGTGTTGGGATATTAGGAGGCCACACATGAGAGTCGCCCTTGAAATCTGAGATCTATGCCCAGGTTGGCTTTCCACAGAGCACTGGGAATATCTGCCAGCATATCACATGATTTTATTCTGAAAAACTTGGCAGAAATAGTTGAGAGTCTAAACACACATGGACCTCACATTGTAGACCTCAATGGGCCTGGCTTCATGTGACCTTTTGGCCACTCTTTGGGGAGACTTACCTGTGAGAGTTCTCCAGAGCGTTTATTGAAATGAGCCTCCTAATCATTTAATGGTTTCTGAATGAACTGAAGCCCACAATGACTCCAACTTCATACTTGAAAAATAGCTAGATAAATACCATGAAATGTTTGAAATTCTCATGACCAGGTAGCACTGGAGAACCTTTGGTTGTCCTGTTGCTGATCATGAGTATGCCAGACAGTGCCTTGATTGACTGGGTTTCATGAAAATGGTGTAGAAAAGAGATGCCAGTAAGTTGGAGGCTGAGTAGTGGGTCTAGAGCAATGGTGGGCAGGTGTGTGATAAAACGTCTGTGGTGGGCCCATGTGGATCTGCCATTGGCTTCCAAAAAGCATGTTACTGACATGGTGCAGTCAGCAGACCCTTATATGTAAAGGCATCTTGTTATATGGAGATGTTTCAGGGCAATGTTCAGAATCAGGTTGCTATGGTCAAGGGGGCAAACTATGTGGGATAGAAGCCTGCTTGGTGCATTCTCCTGCAGGCCCTGACCCACTACACGTGACAGAACTCCCTCCAGCACTGTATCCCAGTTGAACTCCTTTTATTTCATAAAGCAAATACAAAACTCCAGTGCAGCAGCAAAAAACACCATGAAAAGTGGTGGACGACCATATGGCTTCACAGTCCACACGGGGAGAAAATTAGCCCCCAGTGGCCACAGTTTACCTACAAAGAGAAAATTCAGCACTGCTGCCTCATGTTCATTGGAAAATAATAAACCATGTCGTCCAGGTCACGTAGATGCAGACCCAGCTTTGATGATGTAACTACAAAGGAAGCTAAAGATCCTGACAACTACATATATTTCAAGTGCTCAATCACAGAGGCAGTTTCTCAAGAAGTCTTTAGGCCAAAGAGCTCCATGTTTGTGGAGTATTTACCCTGTCCCTTACTTTTGGAAACTCCTCTACCGCTTCTAAAGTGTACTCCTGAGCATATTCCATTCCAGATATGCATTCACAGATTTTCTCACTCTTCTCCTCTAAGTGTGTCTTACTTGAGGCGAAGGTAATGTTCTCAAGGAGCGTGGAAAGGTTTTTTGTGTAGCACATATTTACATACACATTTGATTCATTTACCAATTTTCCATTCGAAATACTGAATCCCTGACACTAACCGATAGCCTACTAGACTCTGACTACTAATCCTAATATGATGGAGAAAAATAACCCAAACAGAATTAAATACAAGCAGTTCAGAGGAGGCATGGTGTATAGTTGGATTGCCTTTTGCATTATATAGGGTAGGAGTTATAAATCTAGTCAATTTTTTTGTTTAAATAGTTCTCCGTGTGTTTTTAAAGTTAACACATATATGAATTCCTGTCTCCCTTTCTTTGTAGCCTATTCAGCAAATGTATTTTTATATGCACATATAGAATCATACCTGGTACCACACTTACATTCATGTGAGGTGGCTTACTTGGCAGATACAAATTGTGAGAAGAGATCACTCCTCCTAAACGCTTTTGGAACTTTAAATTCAACCTATGGGTGAGCTTCCTAGTTGAACAACATTATACATAAATCCATATTCAGTAAAATGAATATTTTTGGATCAGTGGATGATATATATTTCATGATGAATTTCGATTGGCATAATATTGCTGCTTTATAATGTCTCTGTGTGTGTTTGTATATATATATATATACAGTCTCCAGATTTTTCAAAATATAAAATATATGTGTCTTATTGTTCACTCCTAAAATTCATTATATTCCCCTATGTGGATTTATAATAAACTTTCACAAGATTATTCTCAGAAATATTCATCCACATGAACTGAACTGCATATTTGTTTCTTAGTACTGACAACTATCTTCAGAGACTGGTGCTTACAAATCCTAATATTTCTACAGTAACTTTCTCAGTTGAACATCAATGCAAGTAGATTCCAATGGGACGTGAAGTGTATTTTGGCATTCATTTTTATTCAACACTGGTACATTATTATTTCTTCACTTTATGCACATCTTAGGATATATATTTCATCCACAAGTTCGCAAATTTATAGGCATTTGTTTCACTTTCCATCACTTCCTGATTCAGAACAAATGTATTCCTCCTTGTTTCTTGACTGGTTTTTTCATGAGACTTCTTTCTAAACACATTATTTTCGAATTCCATAATCACTTTTGAAGCAAAACTCACACACCCTTCATGATAAACCATAACCCTAACATTACATTAGAAGTATAAGTGGTTGGAATGAATGATTGTATATCATTATAAGATTTTTAAGATATTTTCAGATATCAATTCAATCCATTATTAAAAGTGGAACTAGTTATATTATTTATTCACAGAATTGACTATTCATGCATTATCTCAATATTTATAGACAGAGGGTACACCTCTTTGTACCACCAATAATAATTTATACATCTTCAAAATATTGCTCTCAGAAATGCTGGAAGATATACTTATATCACCTGATCTACATATACATTCTATTACAGTAATATTCTGGACACAAAATGCAAACTACACACTTTTGATTGTACAAAACCCTAAATGGAAAGTGAACATGGTTTAATAAAAACATCCATGTCCAGGTTGTCTAATGCTCTCAAATTTCAATCCTATTTGTGACCACATATTTGTTTCTTTTTAAGATTATATATTCAAACTCAACCCTGTTGAAAATGTCTAATCCTATCACTCACTTTATACTTTGCCTAATTTCGTAAGGTCTCTATTGATATCTGCTTTCCTACATATTTTTCCCAGTTCATCATTGTGACAGACTCTTCACATGTGCTGATACTTACATTCAATCTCTTAGCGAAATCCTATGACTAAAGAACTTTTGTTCCAAATTCTATACTCATTCTTCTTCCTAAACCTACTGACACTCTTCCTAATCCTACAGACTATCCCTTTTTTACTGGATGTTCTCTTCTACATTCAATCATCCAAGGTACAATGTCCTATGTCATTGTATATCGATTTATCTGAGATATCTGTACAGAACGTAAATCAAAGCTAAGTATCCCAATCAAGGGCCGAATGCCCTTCTGGGCTTCAAATCTTACCTAGATTTCTGTTTTCATACATATATTTCCCTTCTATATTCTTATAAATATCACAAGTTCCCATATCATTATTCTTCCCACAGATTGTTTCTTAACCAAAATCAAACCTCTTATTTACCCTAACCATAAACTGTTTCCTTAATCTAACTTTACAGAGGAGCAGGCACAGAGTTGGTATTAGAATACAGGAATGTGGGGGATCTATCACCTGCTGAGAACCACAAATGTCCATGCAGATATGATCCTTGGAAAAGATGTAGGCCGCTATGAAGGACCTGAGAGAGCAAAAGTCAACTTCCATGGTAAACAACCTGGTCAGGAAGAAGGGATGCATCTGAATCAGCCTCTCTCTTCTTAATGTAGACAAGATGGACAAAACCAGGCCTGTGTGGAGAGCTATTCCCGGGTGCTTATGGTTGATATACCATTCTAACTTGTGAAAGTGTCACAGGTAGTAGGGGGAGCCTCCAGTTCATGGGACCCTTGGAAGCAACAGTTAGAACCAAGTTGTTGCCAAGGCAGTGACCTCATTCAGTTCCTGAAGGAAGTGTCCTACCTCATTTCCTTGGTGATGGAACTCTCTGAACTGTGAATCCAAGAAACCAGGCACCCAGAGCCAGACGCAGTCCCAGTCCAAGTGGGCTCACTTGTTTGGATTTACCACAGACAGAGTCAGTCTTTCTTGGTACCTACTGATGTCAGGATGACTACATGCCAGGAGAGCACTCAAGAGGGGCCTTTCTTGAGAAATCAGGTAGTGTCTCACTGCTGGCTCATGACAACTTCATCAAATTGTCTAAGGAGACCAGATCTGAGACAGGACAGGCAATTTTGTGGGAACATAGTATGGCCCACCAGTCAGAGACCTCTCCGGATAGTTACAGTTCTACTTGGGGTAAGGAGGTGCCTTTGTGGGTGTGGGTGTGAGTTTGAGGTTTTGCCTCATGTTCTGAGAATAGGTAGGTAAGGCAGTTTGTTTGGTTTGGAGTGGACTGTGTCTAGTAAGTCGTTTGACAAGACGAGTGTTTCTATGTCTGTGTATCTCACTGTGTCCGTGGTTGTAGACATTAGAAAAGAGAATGCATCAATGGATGTCTCCTGTCTAGTAGAAAGCTTCCCAGCATTCATCATGCCCAGTTGATAATGGACTGTGGCTTGCCTTATGGTTGGGCCAAACCTGCTATCTTCTTAAGTTCCTGTTTTCTTCATGAATTCTGGCCACTCTCCAGAATAGGCTCATGGTTTTGTGTCCAAGATATGTACCACCTTCAAGCTCTGTGGCATGGCCATGTACTGGATAGCTGAATTTAATTGGGAATATCTCAGAAAACTCAGATATCAGTGTGACCAGTAAAGTCTCAATTGAGAAACCCAGCTTTGGGCCTGCTGTTGTCCTCAAAGTCAGGTAGGTCTTTGCCTCAGGCCAAACTTTGTGAAGCCTGAAGAAAACAGTTTTCAAATGGAAATGAATGGGCATCACCTGTGGCTCTTTGCTTAATTGCTTTGGTAAGGGATGGGTCTGAATCAGCCTCTTGGCCCTGTGTGAGGCTTTGGCTTATATTCCCACCACCTGATTGATCTAAAGAAAGATCCCATGTGTGCATCCTAAACCATAATGGCCAAAAGAGCAGTTATTGTTGATGAAGTCTCTCACCTTCCTCTGTAAGGTTCTTGACTTCTATCAAGTGAGAATAGGGATCCTTTGCATCAAATGAGTTCTTCTAATCCCTGCAGAGCCTGGCCCATAGGTGCTTGGATATTGTCATGATGCCAATTCACATAAAGACTCTAAACCCCAGAGTCAGAAGGCCTCAAATTGGAGAAGTGGAGCAGTATTAAATGCAGGCCTATTTGATCCATCCTGGTTCACAGGAAGAGTGTCCAGGCCACCCTGACTTTAGGCCAATGAGGGGCAAGGGAGGTTATTTTGCACACTGTCTTGGGCTGGGCCCCTCATGGACACCTCCAGCCAGAGGTAATGATGAGTGTGTATATGGAAGAAGATGAGTGACATGTGGGAGTGTTTTGGATTTAATTGTGTTCATTTGGGTGGTGGTTGGAAGAGATGACTGGGTCCACCTGGGCTTGAACTCTGGTGTGATTCCCCTTTGAAACTGATTTCTGATTCTGATCTCAGAGAAGTATTGCCATGAATTTTGTTAGGATTTTAGGAGGCCATGCCTGAGAGTCGCCCTTGGAAACTGAGAGCTAGCCCCAGGGTGGCTTTCCCCAGAGTCCTGGGAATCCAGCCAGGATATCACATGATTTTATTCTGAAAGACTTGGCAGCCATAGTTGACAGTCAAAACACACATGGACCTCATACTGTATACCCCAATGGGCCTGGCTTCATGTGACCTGTTGACCACTCAAGACATTCCATATGCTGCAGATATAACCTCTTCTAACCTTGAGTTGAGCTGCATTGCTTGTGGTCCTGTCTTTCCTTGTCTTTTCATACTGTTCGCATTTCTTTCTGCTTGTTGAAACTGTTGTGTTATTGAAAATTCCCCCATATATTTATATAGCTCTTGTATCCTTGCAAAGTCTCCCTTGCAGGTGCAGTTGAGGGTCTGCCCCTCCTACAATAGGGGCAATGTGCCTACCAACCCGGCAGGCCACTGGGCTTGTTCTGAAGGTCAGTAGCAGGTCCGCCGACCTTACAGGTGTGGGCGGTGGCTCTGCCACTCTGCGGGTGCTGGGCCTGTTCTATGAGTGGGTCAGAGGTCCATCTGCCTTGGAGGCATGGGCGGTGGCTCTGCCCCTCACCCTCTCAATGTGTTTTTAAAGTTAACAAATATGTGAATTCCTGTCTCCATTTCTCTGTAGCCTATTCAGAACATGTATTTTTATATGCACATATAGAATCCTCCATGGTATCACACGTACATTCTTGTGAGTTTGGCTGAATTGGCAGATAAAAATTGTGAGAAGAGATCCCTCCTCCTAAACGATTTTGGAACTGAAAAGTCAACAAATGGGTTACCTTCCTAGTTGCAAAACATTATACATAAATCCATGTTCAGTAAAATGAATATTTTTGGATCTGTGGATAATATATATTTCATAGTGAATTTCAATTGGCATATAAATTGCTACTTTTTAATGTCTGTGTGTGTTTTGTGTGTGTGTGTGTGTATATATATATATATATATATATATATATATATACTCTACAGATTATTAAAAATATGAAATATATTTGTCTTATTATACACTCCCTAAATTCATTCATGTTCATGTATGTGGATTAATAATCAACTTTTCACAAGATTATTCTCAGAAAGATTCATCCACCTGAAATACATATTTGTTTTCTAGTACTGAAAATTAACTTCAGTGAATGGTGCATAGAAATCCTAATAATTCTACAGTAACTGACCCAGTTTAGCTTCAATGCAAGTAGATTTCTATGGGACATGATGTGTATTCTGACGTTTATTTTTATTCAACACTGGTACATTACTATTTTATTCAGTTTTTGCACATCATAGGATATATATTTCATCCACAAGTTCACAAATTTATAGGAATTTGTTTCATTTTCAATCAATTCCTGCTTCAAAACACATGTAGACCTCCAGGTTTCGTGACTGGGCTTTTAATGAGATTTCTTTCCAAACACATTATTTTCGATTTACATAATCACTTTTGAAGCAAAACTCACACACTCTTCATGAAAACTCATTACCGTAATATTACCATTAGAAGTATAACTGGATGGAATGAATTATTGTATATCAATATAAGATTTCCTGTATATTTTCAGATATCAATTCAGTCCATTATTGAAAGTTGAAACCAGTTATATTATATATTCACATTATGATCTATTCATTCATTATCTCTATATTCATAGACACTGTGTACACATAATTGTACCAAAGTCTAAATGGAAAGTGAGCATGTATTTCTAAAAACATCCATGTCCAGGTTGACTAATGCTCTCAAATGTCAATCCTATTGGTGACTAAATATTTGTTTCTCCTGAAGATTAAATATTCAACCTGAACCCTGTTAAAAATATCTAATCCTATCACTCACTTTATACTTTGCCTGATTTCCTAATGTCTCTATTGATATCTGCTTTCCTACATATTTTCCCCAGTTCATCACTGTGACTGACTCTTCACATGTGCTGACATTTACATTCATTCTCTACCTGAAACCCTATTGCTAAAGAAATTTTAGTCCAAATCCTATACTCACTCTTGATTCTAAACCTAATGACTATCTTCCTAATCCTACCTACTATCCCTTTTTGAATGGATGTTCTCTTCAACATTCAATCATTCAAGGTACATCGTCCTATGCCATTGTATACCAATTGATCTGAAACAACTGTGCAGGACTTAATTCAAAGCTAAGTACTTAAATCAAGGGCCCAATGCCCTTCTGGGATTCAAATCTTACCTAGACTTCTGTTTTCATATTTATATTTCGACTACATACACTTATAAATATACCAGGTTCCAAATACCATTATTCATCCCACAGAATGATTCCTAACACAAATGGAACATGTTATTAACCCTAACAATACACTGTTCACTCAATCTAATTTTACAGATGAGCAGGGACAGAGTTTATCTTACAATACAGCAATGTAGGGTATCTACCACCTGCTGAAAATCTCAAATGTCCAAGCAGAAATGATCCCTGGAGAAGACTTAGGCAGCTATGAAGGACCTGAGAGAGCAAAAGTTATCTTCCATGGCAAACAAAGATGTCAGGATGCAAGGATGTGTCTGAATCAGCCTCTCTCTTCTTAATGTAGAGAGGATGGTCAAAACCAGGCCTGTGTGGAGAGCTGTTCCCAGGAGCCTATGTTTGATATACCATTCTAACTTGTGAAAGTGTCAGAGAAAGTAGGGGCAGCCTCCATCTCATAGGACCCTTGGAAGCAACTGTTAAGACAAAGTGGTTGTCAAGGCAGTGACCTCATTCAGTTCCATAAAGAAGTGACCTACCCCACTTCTTTGGTGAGGAAACTCTCTGAACTTGGAATCCAGGAAACCAGGCACCCAGAGCCATTCCAAGTCCCAGTCCCAGTGGGCTCACTTGTTTTGATTTACCAAGGACAGAGTCAATCTTTCTTGGTACCTACAGATGTGAGGAAGGCCAAATGCCAAGAGAGCTATGAAGAGGGGGCCTATCCTGAGAAAGCAGGAAGTGGTTCACTACTGGATCCTCACAACTTCACAGAGATGGCCAAGGAGACCAGATCTGAGACAGGACAGGCCATTTCATTGAAACATAGAATGGCCCACCAGTCAGAAGACACTCTGGATCGTCAGAGACCTACTTGGGGAAGGAGGTGCCTTTGTGTGTGTGGGTGTGGGTTTGTGGCTTTATCTCATGTTTTGAGAATAGGTAGGAAAGGCGGTTTGTTTGGTTTGGAGTGGACTGTTTCTAGAAAGTCATTTGACAAGGCGAGTGTTTCTATGTAAATGTATCCAACACTGTCCGTGGTTGTAGACATGTGAAAGAGAATGCAACAATGGATATCTCCTATCTAGTAGAAAGCTTGCCAGCATTCATCCTACCCAATTTGTGAATGGATTGCAGCTTGCCCTATAGATGAGCAACCCCTACTATCTTCCTAAGTTTTGTTTTTCTTCCCGCATTCTGGCCACTATTCAGAATAGGCTTATGGTTTTGTGTCCAATATATGTACCACCTCCAAGCTCTTTGACATGGCCATGTAATGGATAGCAGAATGGAATGGCGAGCATCACAGAAAATGCAGATATCAGTGTGACCAGGAAAGTCTCAGTGGAGAAACCCTACTTTGGACCTTTTGCTTACCTATTGTTCTATTGCCCTGAATGTTAGGAAGGTCTTTGCCTCAGGCCACCCCTTTGTGAAACCTGAAGAAAACCATTTTCAATTGGAAATGAATGGGCATCACGTGTGGTTCTTTGCTTAATTGCTTTGGAAAGGGATGTGTCTGAATAAGCCTCTTGACCCTCTGTCAGGCTATGGCTTAGATTCTCAGCACCTGATGGATCTAAAGAAAGTTCCCACGTGTGTATCTAAAACCAAAATGGTAAAAATATCGGTCATTGTGGATGAAGTCTCTTGCTTTCCTCTGTTAGGTTCCTGACCTCCATCAAGTGAGAATAGGGATCCTATGGGTCAAATGTGTTATTCAAAGCCCTGCAGAGCTGCTGGGGTTTTCTCATGACTCCAATTCACATAAAGAATCTAAACCCCACAGTCAGAAGGCCTCAAATTTGAGAAGCAGATCATTATTAAGGGCAGGCCTATTTTACCACTCCTGGTTCACAGGAAGTATGTCCAGGCCACCCTGAAGTTTGGCAAATGAGGTGCATGGGAGCTCATTTTGGACACTGTCTTGGGCTGTGCCCCTCATGGAATACTCCAGCCAAAGGTTATGATGAATGTCTATATGGAAGAAGTTCAGTGCCATGTGGGAGTGTTTTGGTTTTAATTGTGGTCATTTGTGTGGTGGTTGGAAAAAGATGACTTGTTCCAACTGGGCTTGGACTCTGGTGTGATTCCCCATAAGTCTGAGTTCTGAAACTGACTTCAGACTAGTATTTCCTTAAATTGTGTTGGGATTTTAGGAGGCCACACATGAGAGTCACCCTTGTAAACTGAGTTCTAGGCCCATGATGGATTTCAAAATCACACTTGGAATCTCATCCAGGATATCATATGATTTTATTCCTAAATAGTTGGCAGCCATAGTTAAGAGAGAAAACACACATGGATCTCACATTGTAGACCTCAATGGGCCTGGCTTCATGTGACCTTTTGGCCCCTATTTGGGAATCCTTGCCTGTGAGAGTTCTCCAGAGCTTTCTTTCAAATGAGCTTTCTCAAAATTTTATGGTTCCTGGATGAATGGGAAACCCACAGTGGCTCCAACTTCATCCTTGAAAATGGCTAGATAAATATCATGAAATTTTGGACATTCCCATGACCAGGGGGCACTAGAAAACCTTTCGATGTTCTATTGCTGATCATGAGTGTACCAGACAGTGCCTTGATTGACTGGGTTTCAAGAAAATGGTGTAGAACAGAGATGCCAGTAAGTTGGAGCCTTCTGAGTAGTGGGCCAAGAGCAGTGGTGTGCGGGTGTGTGATAATACATCTGTGTTGTGGCCATCTGGATCTGCCATTGGCTTTCAAATGGCTTGTGACTGACATGGTGCAAGCCAGCAGACCTTTATATGAAAAGGCATCTTGTTATATGGAGACAATTCTGGGCAATGTTGAGAATCAGGTTGCTGTGGACAAGGAGCAAGCTATGTGGGATAGAAGCCTGACTGGTGCATTCTCCTGTAGACACTGATCCACCAAACGTAACAGAATTCCCTCCAACACGGGGACGATTTCAAATCCTTCTATTTCATGAAACAAATACCAAACTCCCAGTGTATCAGCAAGAAAGACCATGAAAAGTGGAGGATGACCAAAGGCTTCACAGTCCACACGGGGAGACATTTAGCCCCAATGGCCTTAGTTTACCTACAAAAAGAGAATTAATCTCTGCTGTGCCATGTTCATTGGAAAATAAGAAAACATGTCCTCCAGGTCACATAGATGTAGATCCAGCTTTGATGGTCTCACTACAAAGCAAACTAAAGCTCCTGACAACAACATATATTTCAAGTGCCCAACCTCAGAGGCAGTTACTCAAGAAGTCTTTAGGCCAGCAGAACTCCATGTTTGTGGAGGGTTTACCCTGTCCCTTACTTTTGGAAACTCCTCTACCACCCCCAAGGTTTTGAACTCCTGAGCATTTTCCATTCCAGATATGTATTCACAGATTTTCTAATTTTTCTCCTCTAATTATGTCTTACTTTGGGACAAGGTAATGTGAAGGCATTGTTCTGGATGAGAGTGGGAAGTTTCTTGTGTAGCACATATATGAATACACATTGAATTCATTTTCCTATTTTCTATTCGTAATACTGAATCCCTGACACTAAACCATACCCTACTAGACTCTGACTACTAATCCTAATATGATGGAGAAAAATAACCCAAACAGAATAGAAATACATGCAGTTCAGAGCAGGCATGGTGTATAGTTGGACTTGCCTTTTGCGTGATGAAGGCTTGGTGTTATAAATCTAGTCAATTTTTTATTGAAATAGTTCTCTATGTGTTTTTAAATTTAACAAATATGTGAATTCCTGTCTTCCTTTCTCTGTAGCCTATTCAGCACATGTATTTTTATATGCACATATAGAATCCTTCCTGGTATCACACGTACATATTTGTGAGTTGGCTGACTTGGCAGATGCAAACTGTTAGACGAGATCACTCCTCCTAAATGCTGTTCGAACTGAAAATTCAAACTATGGGTGAGCTTCCTATTTGAACAACATAAATCCATGTTCAGTAAAATGAATATTTTTGCATCTGTGGATGATATATATTTCATGGTGAATTTCGATTGGCATACATAATGCTACTTTTTAATGTCTCTCTGTGTGTGTATATATATATATATTATATATATATATATATATATATATATGTATTCACTCTCCAGATTTTTCGAAATATGAAGTATATGTGTCTTATTCTACACTCCCTAAATTCATTCATATTCACGTATGTGGATTTATAATCATCTTTTCACAAGATTATTCTCAGAAATATTCATCCACCTGAAATACACATTTGTTTTTTCCTAGTACTGACAACTAACTTCAGGGGATCATATGATGGCCCCAATGGGAGTTCATCATCCCCGTGTACCACATCACTGTGTGGAGAATGACGAGTTAGAAAGGCTAAAAGCTATCTTGTTAGGAATTTTCAGCAAAATTGAGGTGCTCCAAAACCTAGAGGAAGGATTTCCATCACTGGCTAATCAGCTACAGGCGCTCAAACTTGAGTGATTTGTCCACAGGGAGGGTCACGCTGCTTATTCAGCAAATCACCCTGCGGCTAGAATCTGCTGTGCGCACCGGGAAACGACCAGATAGCAACGCAAAGATGCAGCACTGAAAATTCTGTGGGCTCCTGCCAGCTGTGCAATCACTGTGGTCAGTGCTGAATTCTGGGTTTGAGACGGGGGAAGGAAGCAGTCCAATTCGGTTCTCCACACCGGTCATACCACAGAGGAAGCCAGCGGCCACCATCTTGGAGAGCTGACATCACTATCGCTGTTTTCGACTGATCGCATCTCATTCAGCTATAGAACAGGTAATTTCAGGCTGCCATTCACCTGCATCTCGCAGACAAATTACTCAGGCTCAGTGCTAAAGAACGCACAGAAATTTCTTCTTAGAGCCTGCTCCTATCAAAACATACACCGAGCACGGAGCGGCCAAATTCCGGCTCCTGGAACTGCTCTGGCCCAGGGCTAAAGAACCCGCAGAAACTGCTTCTCGGTCCGGGTCCTGCTGAATACTGTGGAGGTAAATACCAACCGATCCTTCATAGGCAGTGGCAACAGGATTGAGATGGGGCTTGTGAGGGCCAGTCAGGACTCACCCGTTGCTTTGGTCACCTGGCAAACGGAACTAAATGCTGCCGTTCGCATGGGATACCAACATGGCAGAGATCTGATGTCATCACAAAGCGGTGGAGGACATAACTTCATCTATACCAGTGACAACAGAAACAGTTGGTCTGTTGGTAAAGAAAGTGACTCACAAACACCCAAGTCTCTCTCACTTTGTCATCAAGCCAGAGGGGCAGAGCAGAGCTGCCGCCTGCGTCTGGAAGAGGCCCAGCGACCCACCAGCGTGGTTGTCACGTCACCACAATTCTTGTAGGGGCAGAGCATTGCCGCTGCCTGTGCCCGGAACAGGCCCAGTGACCCGCAGGCGTGGTTGTCACGTGACCCCAATTGGAGTAGGGGCAGAGCAGAGCCACAGCCCGAGCCCGCGAAGTAGTCAGACCTGCAACGGACCTGCGGAACAGGCCCAGCAGCCTGCCGGCATGGTAGACACGTCACCCCAATTGGAGTAGTGGCAGAGCAGAGTCGTCGCCCACGCCAGGAACAGGCCCAGCGACCCGCTGGCGTGGTAGACACGTCACCCCAATTAAAGTAAGGGCAGAGCAGAGAGGCCGAACGTGCCTGCAAGGTAGCCAGACCTGCGACCGACCGGCAGAACAAGCCCAGGGTTCCAACTACAAATCATAATATGATGGAGAAAAATAAAACAAACAAAATAGAAATACAAGCAGTTCAGAGGAGGCATGTTGTATAGTTGGAGTTGCCTTTTTCATGATATAGCGTAGGAGTTAAAAATCTACTCAAGTATTTCTTGAAATAGATTTCCATGTGTTTTTAAACTTAACAAATATGTGAATACCTGTCTCCCTTTCTCTGTAGCCTATTCAGCACATGTATTTTAATATGAACATATAGAATCCTACCTGGTGCCATACGTACATTCTGGTGAGGTGGCTGACTTGGCAGATACAAATTGTGATAAGAGACCACTCCTACAAAACGCTGTTGGAATTGAATATTCAGCCTATGGGTTAGCTTCCTAGTTGAACAACATTATACGTAAATCCATTTTCACAAAAATGAATACTTTTGGATCTGTGGATTATATATATTTCATGATGAATTTCGATTGGTGTATATATTGCTACTTTTTAATGTCTGTGTGTGTGTGTGTGTGTGTGTGTGTGTGTATAAATATACACTCTACAGATTTTTCAAAATATGAAATATATGTGTCTTATTATACAATCCATAAATTCATTCATATTCATGTATATGGATTTATAATCAACTTTCACATGGTTATTCTCAGAAATATTCATCCACCTGAAGTACATATTTGTTTCTTAGTACTGAAAACTAACTTCAGTGAATGGTGCATACAAATCCTAATATTTCTATCATAACTGACCCAGTTTAACATCAATGCAAGTAGATTCCTATGGGACATGATGTGTATTTTGATGTTCATTTTTATTCAACACGGGTACATTACTATTTCTGCAGTTTATGCACATCATCGGATGTATATTTTATTCACAAGTTAGCAAATTTATAGGCATTTGTTTCACTTTCAATCACGTCCTGCTTTAGAACCCATGAATTCCTCCATGTTTCTTGCCTGGTATTTTCATAAGAACTCTTTCCATACATATTATTTTAAAATTCCATAATCACTTTTGAAGCAAAACTCACACATCATTCATGATAAACAATAATCCTAATATAACCAATAGATGTATAACTGATTACAATGAATGATTGTATATCAATATAAGATTCCTTATATATTTTCAGATATCAATTCCATCTATTATTTAAAGGGGAACCAGTTATATTATTTATTCATACAATGGTCTATTCATACATTATCTCTATATTCATAGACACAGGGTACACCTCTTTGTACCCCCAATACTAATTTATACGTCTTCAAAATACTGCTCTCAGAAATGGTGGAAGAAATACTCATGTCATTTGATCTACATATACATTTTGTCACAGTAATATTCAGGACACAAAATGCAAAGGTCACTCTTCTGATTGTACCAAAGCCTAAACGGAAATGAGCATGCATTACTAAAAACATCCATGTCCAGGTTGCCTAATGCTCTCAAATGTCAATCCTATTAGTGACTACATATTTGTTTCTTCCTAAGATTATACATTCAACCTCAACCCTGTTGAAAATGTCTAATCCTATCACTCAATTTATACTTTGCCTGATTTCCTAATGTCTCTACTGATATCTGCTTTCCTACATATTTACCCCAGTTCAATATTGTGACTGACTCTTCACATGTGCTGACATTTACATTCACTCTAGCCGAAACCCTATTGCTAAAGAACTTTTCCTACGAATCCTATACTCACTCTTCTTTCTGAAGCTACCATCTTTCTTCAAAATCCTACCGACTATCCTACTTTGAATGGATGTTCTCTTCGACATTCATCTTTCAGAATGATTCCTAACCAAAATCGAACATGTTATTAACCCTAACCATACACTGTTCTCTCAATCTAACTTTACAGAAGAACAGGGACAGAGTGTTCTTAAAATACAGGAATGTAGGGTATCTTCCACCTGTTGAGAACCTCAAAGGTCCATGCAGAAATGATCCCTGGAGAAGATGTAGGCATCTATGAATTACCTGAGAGAGCAAAAGTCTTCTTCCATTGCAAACAACCTGATCAGGATGAAGGGTTGTGTCTGAATCAGCCTCTCTCTTCTTAATGTAGAGAAGATGGACCAAAGGAGGCCTGTGTGGAGAGCTGTTCCAGGGTGACAATGGTTGATATACCATTCTAACTTGTGAAACTGTCCCAGGTAGTAGGGGCAGCCTCCATCTCATGGGACTCTTGGAAGCAGCTGTTAGGACAAAGTGGTTGCCCCGGCAGTGACCTCATTCACTTACTGAAGGAAGACACCTCACCTCTCTTCCTTGGTGATGGAACTCTCTGAAATTGGGATCCCGGAAGCCAGGCACCCAGAGCCAGTCCCAGTACCAGTCCCTGTAGGCTCACTTGTTTGGATTTACCAAGGACAGAGTCAGTCTTTCTTGGTGCCTACTGATGTGAGGTTGGCCTAATGCTAGGAGAGCTCTGAAGACAGGCCTTTCCTGAGAAAAAGTCAGTTGCTCACTGCAGTCTCCTGACAAATTCACAGAGTTGGCCAAGGAGACCACATCTGAGACAGGACAGGCTACTACGAGGGAACATAGTATGGCCCACCAGTCAGAGCACACTCCAAATAGTCACAGACCTACTTGGGGGAAGGAGGTGCCTTTGTGGGTGTGGGTGTGGGTTTGTGGTTTTGTCTCATGTTCTGAGTATTTGTAAGAAAGGCAGTTTGTTTGGTTTGGAGTGAACAGTTTCTTGTACGTCATTTCACAAGGCAAGTGTTTCTATGTCTGTGTATCCCACTGTGTCCGTGGTTCTAGACATTGGAAAAGAGAATGCATCAATAGATGTGTCCTGTCTAGTACAAAGCTTCCCAGCATTCAACCTGCCCAATTTATGAATGGACATCGGCTTAACTTATGGATGGGCAACACCTCTTATTCCAAGGTTCCTGTTTTCTTCCTGAATTCTGGCCACTCACCAGAATAAGTTCATGGTTTTGTGTCCAAGGTATGTACCACCTCCAAGCTCTGTGAAATGGCCTTTTACTGGATAGCTGAAGGAAATGGCGAGCATCTCAGAAAACTCAGATATCAGTGTGACCAGGAAAGTCTCAGTGGAGAAACCCTTTTTTGGCTATTTGCTTACCTATGGTTCTGTTGCCCTGAATGTCAGGAAGGTATTTACCTCAGGCGACACCTTAGTGAAGCCTGAAGAAAACAGTTTTCAAATGGAAATGAATGGGCATCACCTGTGGCTCATTGGTTAATTGCTTGGGAAAGGAATATGTCTTAATAAGTCTCTTAGCCATGTGAGTGGCTGCAGCTTAGATTCTCAGCATCTGATGGATCTAAAGAAAGATCCCATGTGTGCATCCAAAACCAAAATGGCCAAAAGAGCAGTCATTGTGGATGAAGTCTCTCACCTTCCTCTGTAAGGTTCCTGACTTCCATCAAGTGAGAATAGGGATACTTTGTGTCAAATTAGTTCTTAAAAGCCCTGCAGAGGCTAGCTAATAGGTGCTTGGGGTTTCTCATGACTCCAATTCACATAAAGAATCTATACCTGACTGTCATAGGCCTCAAATTGGAGAAGCAGAGCAGTATTAACGGTATGTCTATTTGATCACTCCTGGTTCACAGAAAGGGTGTGCAGGCCACCCTGACTTTAGGCAAATGAGGGGCAAGGGAGCTTATTTGGACGCTCTCTTGGGCTGCGCCCCTCATTGAAACCTCCATCCAGAAGTTATGATGAGTGTCTTTATGGAAGAAATTGAAGACCATGTGGGAGTGTTTTGGTTTTAATTGTGGTCATTTGTTTGGCGGTTGGAAGAAATGACTGTGTCCACCTGGGCTTGAACTCTGGTGTGATTCCTCTTAGAGACTGATTTCTGGAAGTGACCTCAGAGAAGTATTGCCATGAATTGTGTTGGAATTTTAGGAGGCCACACAAGAGACTCCCCCTTGGAAACTGAGATCTAAGCACTGGTTGGTTTTCTAGAGAGCACTGGGAATCTCAGCCAGGATATCACATGATTTTATTCTGAAAGACTTGGCAGCCATAGTTGAGAGTCAAAACACACATGGACCTCACATTGTAGATCTCAATGGGCCTTGCTTCATGGGACCTTTTGGCCATTCTTTTGGATGCCTTGCCAGTGAGAGTTCTCCAGAGATTTCATTGAAATGAACTTCCTCACCATTTAATGGTTCCTGAAAGAATTGAAACCCACAGTGCCTCCAACTTCATCGTTGAAAAATGACTAGATAAATACCATGAAATTTTTTTAATTCCCATGACCATGTGGCATGGGAGAAACTTTTGATGTCCTGTTGCTGATCAAAAGTGTACCAGACAGTGCCTTGATTGACTGGGTTTCATAAAAATGGTGTATAACAGAGATGCTAGTTAGTTGGAGCCTGCTGAGTAGTTGGGCCAGAGCTGTGGTGTGCAGGTGTGTGACGAAACATGTGTGGTGGGGCCATGTAAATCTGCCATTGGCTTCCAAATGGCTTGTGACTGACATGGTGCAGCCAGCAGACCCTTGCATGTAAAGGCATCTTGTTACCTGGAGAGTATTCAGGGCAATGTTCAGAATCAGGTTGCTTTGGTCAAGCGGGCAAGCTATGTGGGATAGAAGTCTGGTTGGTGCATTCTCCTGCAGACCCTGACTCACAACACGTGACAGAACTCCCTCCAGCACTGTGTCCCAGTTGAACTCCTTGTATTTCATGAAGCAAATACCAAACTCCTAGTGCAGCAGCTAGAAACACGCCGAAAATTTGAGGATGACCAAATGGCTTCACAGTCTACACTGGGAGACTTTTAGCCCCCAGTGGCAACAGTTTACCTACAAAGAGAGATTTCAGCACTTCTGCCTCATGTCCACTGGAAAATAAAAAAACCATGTCCTCCAGGTCACATATATGCAGACCCAGGTCTGATGGTCTCACGACAAAGGAAGCTAAAGCTCCTGACAACAACATATATTTCAAGTGCCAACCTCAGAGGAAGTTTCTCAAGCAGTCTTTAGGATTGCAGAGTTCCATGTTTGTGGTATTTTTACCCTGTTTCTTACTTTTGGAATCTCCTCTACAACCTCCAAAGATGTGAACTCCTGAACATTTTCCATTGCAGATATGTATTCACAGATTTTCTAACTTTTCTTCTCTAATTGTGTCTTACTTGGTGCGAAGGTAATGTCAAGGAATTGTTCTGAATGAGAGTGGGAAGATTTTTGTGTAGCACATATTTGCATACACTTTGGATTCATTTTCCAAATTTCCATTTAAAATACTAAATCCCTGACTGTCAGGGGTAGAAGGAATTTCTCCTTCATAGAATAGCCTGACACTTACAAGAAACAGCCCCCTGGGAGACATCCTGCCTAGGAGATATCCTGTAACCATCTGTCTCCCTGAGACATCATGGGGCCATCTGTCTTACTGAAACATCCTGAGGTTATCTCACCTTGTGAAGACATCCAGGAACTGCAAATAAGAGACCTTTCCCATACCCAGTATATAAATACCCCTGTGTGAACAATAAAAATTTGCAGCTTGATTAAAACTCCTGTCTTGCTGTCATCTCTCGTGTCTCTTGTCCCTTCATTACTCCCCATCTAGGTTCACCACCCCCGTTGATGTGTCCTGCCGGCCGGGATATCTGGCACCTACCTACTGGGGCTCGAGCCTTTGACTGAGGGGGAAACCTGTCCTCAGGGAAGACTTAAAAAAGCGGAGCTTGCGATTGCCTCAGCAGACACCACCGAAAGACAGATCCAGGAGGAGAGTGGGGATGACACATGGTGAGTGACCCACCATGGGACAAGCAGTTTCGTCACATGATTTGTTTTTGTGAGGCCTCAAGGAGGCCCTCAAGACATAGGGGGCACATGTTAAGAAAAAGGACTTAAAATTATTCTTTTCATACATAGGAGAATTGTGTCCATGGTTTCCCCCTGAAGGGTCCATTGATGGTAGAAAATGGCTTAGAGTAGGAGACTGTTTAAACCATTTTTTTTGTTGTTGTTGAAGAAAAAGTCCTAGAACAAAGGTATATTAGACCTTTTGTAGACATTAATATTTTATAAGATTTTTAAACACCTAGAAAAATTTGTAAGTTTAAATTTAAAGACATTTATATTTATCTGTTTATCCAATTTAAATTGAACCATTTAAATCACGTGAATTAAAGATCTTTGGATCCACTTTGAAATAGTAAGCTTGCCTTAATTTGATTTTAATTGGAGTCAGTGGTCTTTTCTTGCATCCTGGTGTAATATTTTGTAGTTTCCCATCGAGATGACCCTGCCCCAATAGATCACAAGACCAGACTACTGGAAATTCTGAAGCTGGCCTTCCCTCCAGGGCTCCGGCATAGAGAGGCAATTTCCAAGGCCTTGGTGTGAGATTTTGGTCCAGGGAGCACTGCAGTGAACCACCGCCCTAAAACTATTAGCAAGCACATGGTGGAGGAGGCCTCCATAGATAAGTGGCGCCTATATAACATCTGATATCCGGTTAAGGGAGATCTCTTCTGATGACAGAGTGGTGTCCTGGGGAGACACACATATACTCCTGTCTGGTACAGTAACGAGAATCATTCTGTCCTCTGTTATGTTCTGTAGGGAATTCCTCTGAAAGCATAGAGAGGTGCCAATGGGCACGCAGGAGCTCCTATTCCAGAGCTTTAGCAAGACGTTGCATAGTTCCTCTGTTTTTCTGTTTCTGCGCTGGTTTTCTGTTTTTTTTGTGTGTTTTGTTCTGTGTTTCATAAGTTTTTTTTTTTTTTTTGGTTTGTTTTAGTGTGTTTTGTTGTGTGATTTCTGTGGTAAAACTTAACTGAAAATGGGTAATAAAGCAAGTAAACTGACACCCATTTGGATTGTGTTTTAAAGAACTATGATGAACTTTAATACCCTTTGTTAAGCAGGATGAGAGAAGCCCCTAGCTGGCTGCCTGGAGCACACCCACTGCAGAGGGCAATGCCTGCTGGGGACCTAAGAACTGAGTATCTCCCAGGTTAACACGTGAAACTCCTTAAAACCCCTTGTCCCTTCAGATCGATAGAATCACAACCATTGGGCAGAGACCCCTGTTTTTCTCCTTTGTTAGCAAAGCAGTAAATCTCCCTTTTTCTTTTTCTCAAACCCTGTCCTCATTATTAAATTGGTATTAATTGGCTTCAAAATCAGGAACCAAACTTTAAGTTACAATTTTTGGTACCCCCCACACCCCGGAACTCTTTGAGAGCTGACTACTGAAATGTTAGGAGACGGAGCGTGCTTGGGGTGGAACCGAATAAGAGGAGCTAATCCTGTAAGTGAAAGGAGGGACTGAGGGACTTCCAGCAGCTGCCCAAGCCCTGTTGCTTCAGAGAATTACCTACTTCCTTCCCTGCACTGTAAGGATTTTGCCATCTCTGTTTTCTTAAAAAAGAGAAAAAGAAAAAGGGGACACTAAATACAGTAAAGTCACCATGGAGACCCTTGATTTTACATTTCAGGTTGTCCCTCTGTGAAAACATCTGGTTCCCTTGTGGGAAAATCTATGGTGCCACTGGTGTAGGAGATTTTTCTCTTATCTGCTCTGGTTTAAAGGCTTCTGTCTGTAAGCCATAGTCTGGAGCTCCTTTCAGTCTGTCTTGTGTCTTTGTTTCTGGCCCTTTAAGACATGTGCAATAATGTGTTGATATTATAAATCATTTCTTGGGAATGATCTTAGCTGAATGTGTATCTAAATGATGATGTTTTATTGTAACAATCTGGCATCTGAATGGGTTTTTGAAGCATTGCACAATCTTGCAGTTAAAAGTCGGGTTTAGGAAATTGTTTAGTTTATGATTTCAGATAATTCATGCCAGAGAACTTAAATACTTAGGATGGAAAACTAGAGAACTCTACTTCCAAGTTGGCAAGTAACTTCCCAATCATTCAGGCTTTTTTTTCACCAATTTTTAATTGTGTAGCCTTGGAAAATGTCACTGTGTGTACCAGTGCATTAATTTGGACAAGGATAGTAAATCATAGTATGGTATCTGTTGACAAAACAAGATATAAAGATGTAAAATTTTGTAAACTGTGTCTTAAACTTGTATCATAAAATTTTGTGAATTTTGTCTTAAAATTGTATTATAATTTTCAACATCTGAACCTGAAAATTATGGTTGAAATGCCTTAGGCCTGAGGTGTCTGCTCAGAATAGCAGCTTTTTCCTGCTCCTTCCAGACCTCAGCCAGGACTTATGTTGAATGGCAAATGAAAGAGGCCTGCAAGCTCAGTAGGAGAGTGATCTGAGGCCTAAAAAAAATTAAATTGTATGGTATTTACTAATTAATGGCCAGTCAATTTTTCTAGGACTCTTATTTTTTCCTTAGATTCTTTTTTTTTTTTTTTTGAGGTCATGATTTTGATCCTAAAGACCTAGGATGATGTTTTTCTGACCAGTTCTATCTTTGAATAACTGTGTAGTTTTTGAAACATTGCAATGGATATTTCACCTGGAAAAGATACAAGGCCTTTACTATTATTATGTGTGCACAATTTTGTTATGTGTTGTATGTCTATATATTCATATGTCCGTATATCATATATATGATACACAAATTAACATTTATAAAGAGCACTCATTAAAACAAAAACGCTCATAAAAACAAATTTTAAAAAGTGGATCCAAAGATCTTTAATTCAAGTGATTTAAATAGTTGAATTTAAATTGGATAAAGAGATAAAAATAAATGTCTTTAAATTTAAGCTTACAAGTTTTTCTAGGTGTTCAAAAATCTAATAAAATATTAATGTCTACAAATGTTCTAATATGCCTTGGTTCTAAGACTTTTCCTTCAACAAAAAAATGGTTTACACTGTTCAATATATTTGTCTAATATATTGATAAATAAGTAAAGTAAATTTGATATGGGATTACTCATTCATGAGTGCTTTTGTTAGATATCTGATTGATTTACTAAGGTCTGTATAAGTTTGTACCAATGTCTGTATAAGATTGTAATAATCAGTCATGTGTTAAAGAGACAAAAATTTCTTAAAACATAAGTTTACCCATAACATTGTGTTTATTAAGTTTTATTTTTTCTAGAGCAAGCAACCATAAAAATTAAACAACTGATTAAATAAGAACTGTTATTTTAGAGCACTGTACTGCCATTTATTTAAAAGCTAAACTTGGTTAATGTAGAAACTTCAATGTAATTGTGATGCTATTAATGTACTCATATCTTTCAGGTATACGAATCTGTAAGGTAGAAACTTTAAAAGAGCATTATTTCAAGCTGGTGTTCTGAAGTTGTATGGTAAAAAAATATATTGGGCATTCATTTACTTCTTATCAATAAGATATGTAAAGTTGTATGTTACTTTTTACATTGGGGAACAATTTAAATGTATTTTTATGTTAATGAGAGTCTAATCTATATAAAGGTTAAAAACTTTCAGCCTTTCTTAAATTCATGTTTTAAATGTGATATCATATGGTGTTAACTAATGTTCATGTGACCTCAAATAATATATGTAATCTTTGTAAAATGATATTTAAAAAAACAAAGATCATCTTTAGAAGTAAAACACTTAAGTTTTATAAAGAGCCCTGCCTTACCTGAGATAAGGCTCTGTGTCCCATCTTACTATATGTGAGAATGACTACGAAAGCAGTAGGTCAGATATTATTTCATTTAAAGTTATGTTCAAAAGTTGTTTTTTTTTCTGTCAAGATTTCTAGGATCTCAAACAGGGGATATAATGTATAACTCAGCTTAAAACTTCAGGGTAGCTATTACACGAACTAAGTATTTTTACTCTTGTTAAAAAATTTTATTTTGTAATTTCCTTATAAGTGATCTAAAGATTCCTTGTTAGTGTTTTACAGAAGTGTTGCTTTAAGAACACAACATGGGTTAATTTAAGATAATAAGTCATCACCTACAAGACAGACAGAATAATACAGATCCCAGTTAATAAAAAAGATAAATAATTATAAAGTTATAGACATTAAATCCCAGTACTCTTAATATAAGGCTGTTAAAATTTATTTGCTGGATGATTAAAATTAGGATTTATATTAAAGTTACATGAAAAGGGACAAGAAAACCAATATTTGGCTCTTGCCCTCTGAGTCAGTCTGAATCGCGGGAACAAGGGACTTCTCAAAGAGCTTTGCAACTCTGGGCCTCATATCTTCCCAATTAGGGAGATTAATGAGACCCCTGGAGAACAGAAAGCCAATCAGTGCATTTGCAAAGAAGAGGAGAGTCATCAGAGAAGGGAGACATCCCTGATGCTTCCAAGGGTAGCCACATGGTCAAGCAAGACCTGGACCCACCTAGCGCAAATGGCACTAGCAGAACTGAGAAGCTGCTCTCAAGTTTCCCCAGGAATGACTCCCATAAAAGCTCAGCTGACTGTTAACAATAGATAGAAACAAAAGTCAGTTTGACTGTTTCATGATAAACACTTAGGAAAGACAGTTAAAACCAAAATACAGCCATTCCTGGGCATTTTAAATAATAATATTAATAATAATAATAATAATTTTTTATACACATTATGTTAGCCTCCCCAAATAAGTAAGACTGGAGGCTACAAAGAAGGATTCCCAGAAAGGAATGCCTGATAACTATAAAAAGAGACTATCAAGAGGAGCTGCCAGAGGCAGAAATTTTTAGTTTAAGGCCTACAGATATTCCTAACCTACAGGTAGGGTTGGTGTTTGCTAGTACGATTATCCAGCCCTGAGTAACAGAATTAAAGGTTTCTCTATTACACACAGAGGTCATACTAGTAAAATGATTTTGCAAGATCAGATGATATTAAATCATTAAACTGTATCTTATGGAGAGGGATAACTGTAACACTAAATGTTAAATATTAAGTTGACAGTCCTGATAACTGGGAATATTAAAGCCTGCTGAGGGAACCTCTATACAGTGACATGTTCCAGCTGCTGCAACATTTTTTCAGTACTCATGGTTCTTGTTTCTCACACAGAAGAACCCATCCCCAGATGAATTTACAACCTGTTCTTCCCCAACCAGACTTCAAAACGAACTGATTTCTAAAAGGCAACTCATGTCCCTCAACTGACTTCTAAAAGGCAACTCATGTCTCTTATACTGTGCCCACTCACGTCACTCTCTCTCAGCTCAGAAGAAGCCAAAATGAGTGACGCCTCTCGTCTTACAACTATGGAGCCAAAAATAAATAGAATATCAATATAAGTAATTAATTAAGTCAGGTAAAACCAGGAATCCAATTTTGGGTGAGTTCTAAAAATTTGGAGACTGTTACCTGAGGGATTAAAATTCCCTCATTGCTCTTTCCCTACCCTATCAAAAATTTGGAAGGGACACATTAAAAAAGGGGGAATGATTTGCATTTCTCTGACTGCTAGAGATGGTGAGCATTTTTTCATATACTTGTTGATTGATTGTATGTCCTCCTCTGAGAAATTTCTGTTCAGGTCCTTGGCCCATTTGTTGATTGGGTTATTCGTTATCTCATTGTCTAATTTTTTTAGTTCTTTGTATATTCTGAATATTAGCGCTCTGTCTGAAGTGTGAGGAGTAAAGATTTGTTCCCAGGATGTAGGCTCCCTATTTACCTCTCTTATTGTTTCTTTTGCTGAGAAAAAACTTTTTAGTTTGAATAAGTCCCATTTGTTGATTCTAGTTATTAACTGTTGTGCTATGGGTGTCCTATTGAGGAATTTGAAGCCCGACCCCACAGTATGTAGATCATAGCCAACTTTTTCTTCTATCAAACGCCATGTCTCTGATTTGATATCAAGTTCCTTGATCCACTTTGAGTTAACTTTTGTGCATGGCGAGAGTAAGGGATTCAGTTTCATTTTGTTGCAAATCTCACTCCAGTAAGATTGGCAGCCATTAGGAAGTCAAACAGCAACAAGTGATGGCGAGGATGTGGGGAAAAGGGTACTCTTGTACATTGCTGGTGGGACTGAAAATTGGTGCGGCCAATTTGGAAAGCAGTATGGAGATTTCTTGGAAAGCTCGGAATGGAACCACCATTTGATCCAGCTATTCCCCTACTCGGTCTATTCCCTAAAGACCTAAAAAGAGCACACAATAGGGACACTGCTACATCCATGTTCATAGCAGCACAATTCACAATAGAAAGACTGTGGAACCAACCTAGATGCCCTTCAATAGACGAATGGATAAAAAAAAATGTGGCATTTATACACAATGGAGTATTACTCTGCATTAAGAAATGACAAAATCATAGAATTTGGAGGGAAATGGATGGCATTAGAGCAGATTATGCTAAGTGAAGCTAGCCAATCCCTTAAAAACAAATGCCAAATGTCTTCTTTGATATAAGGAGAGTAACTAAGAACAGAGTAGGGACGAAGAGCATGAGAAG
Organism: Callospermophilus lateralis; assembly: GCF_048772815.1. Lineage (NCBI taxonomy): Eukaryota > Metazoa > Chordata > Mammalia > Rodentia > Sciuridae > Callospermophilus > Callospermophilus lateralis. Next base: position 1,084,598 of record NW_027514417.1, read on the forward strand.
AAGATTAACATTAAACAGGGATGAGAGGTGAAAGGGAAAGGGAGAGAGAAGGGAAATTGCATGTAAATGGAAGGAGACCCTCAGGGGTATACAAAATTACATAAAAGAGGAAGTGAGGGGAAAGGAGAAAAATATAAGGGGAAGAAATGAACTACAGTAGAGGGGGTAGAGAGAGAAGAGGGGAGGGGAGGGGGAGGGGGGATAGTAGAGGATAGGAAAGGCAGCAGAATACAACAGACACCATAATGGCAATATGTAAATCAATGGTTCTGCAACTGATGTGATTTTGCAATCTGTATATGGGGTAAAAATGGGAGCTCATATCCCACTTGAATCAAAGTGTGAAATATGATATATCAAGAACTATGTAATGTTTTGAACAACCTACAATAAAAATTAATTTAAAAAATATTAAAAAGCAAAAAAAAATGAGGGGGAATGATAAACCCAACCTCATCATTTATTAAAATTGGGAGCCATCTTGCCACAAAGTCATGAAAAGATAATTTTGCTTTCCTATAAATTACTGCAGATTCTGAATCTGCTTGGAATGCCTGTCCGTGCCTTGAACTCACCCATGCCTGGCTCTCTGACCAGATAGCAGCCCTCTCTGAAAATTTAGTGACACCTCATAAATATTGGCCTTCTCTGGCCAGACAACGACTCTCGTGAGTCTCTAATGGTTCTCATAAATTCTGATGATGGGGCCAGCAAAAAAAAAATTGTAAACTAGCAATAGCGTGATGCTTCTCCGAGTTCTGTTATCTGTAACCCCCCTTTTGTGTAACTTACTGGACTATAAAGCTGGGCTGTAGGAAAGGTGGGGTTGCTGTCTTGTTTTTGCCATTTTGAGAGGGATAGGCAGCTCAGCCAGTGGAAAAATAATAAGCTTGCTTTAATTTGATTTTAATTGGAGTCAGTGGTCTTTTCTCCTGTCCTGGTCAAACAGGTAAACACTCCACAAACATGGAGCTCTGCCAGCCTAAAACTTATTGAGAAACTCTCCCTGACCTTGGGCACTTGAAATATATGTTGTTGTCAGGAGCTTTAGCTTCTTTGTAGTGAGACCATCAGAGCTGGGTCTGCATCAATGTGACCTGGAGGACATGGTTTCTTATTTTCCAATGAACATGAGGCAGGAGTGCAGAATTCTCTCTTTGTAGGAAAACTGTTGTCACTGAAGGCTAAGTGTCTCCCCATGTGGTATGTGAAGCCATTTGCGCATCTTCCACATTTCATGGTGTTTCTTGCTGCTGCACTGGGGGTTTAGTATTTGCTTCATGAAATACAAGGAGATCAACAGGGACTCAGTGCTGGAGGGATTTCTCACACGTGTGGTGGGTTAGGGTCTCCAGGAGAATCCACCAATGAGGCTTATATTTCACATAGCTTGCCCCCTCAACCATTGCAACCTGATTCTGAACACGGCCCTGAAACCTCTCCATATAACAAGATGCCTTTATATGAAGAGATCAGACATATAGGGATTACTGGCTGCACCATGTCTGTCACAAGACATTTGGAAGTCAATGGCAGATCCAAATGGCCCCACCAGAGATATTTTATGACACAACTGCACACCACAGCTCTGGGTCACTACTCAGCAGGCGCCAACATACAGGATTCTTTCTTCTACACCATTTTCATGAAACCCAGTCAATCAAGGCACTCTCTGGTACACTCATGATCAGCAACTGGACATCCAAATGTTCTTCAGTGCCACTTGGTCATAAGAATTTCAAAAATTTCATGGTATTTATCTAGCCATTTTTCAAGGATGAAGTTGGAGGCACTGTGAGTTTCAATTCTTTCAGGAACCATTAAATGGTGAGGAATTTCATTTCAATGAAAGCTCTGGAGGACTCTCACAGGCAAGGCTTCCCATGGAGTGGCCAAAAGGTCACATGAAGCCAGGCCCATTGAGGTCTACAATGCTAGGTCCATGTGTGTTTTGAATCTCAACTATGGTTGCCAAGTCTTTCAGAATAAAATCATGTGATATCGTAGCTGAGATTCCCAGTGTTCTGTGGAGAGCCACCTGGGCCTATATCTTAGTTTCCAATGGGGACTCTCATGCGTCGCCTCCTGAAATCCCAACACAATTCATGGCAATTCTTCTCTGAGGTCAGGTCCAGAACGCAGTCTCTAAGGGGAATCACACCAAAGTTCAAGCCATGGTGGACACAGTTATGTCTTCCAACTGCCACACAAATGACCACAATTAAAACCAAAACACTTTCACATAGCCCTCGTCTTCTTCCATGTAGACACTCATCAAATCCTCTGTCTGGACGTTTCTAAAAGGGGTGAAGTCCAAGACCCTGTCCAAAATATGCTCCCTCGCCCCTATTTTGCCTAAGATCAGTGTGGCCTAAACACCTTTCCTGTGAACCAGGAGTGATCAAATAGGCCTGACCTTATTACTGCTCCACTTCTCCAATTTGAGGCCTACTGACTGCCAGGTATAAATTCTTTATATGAATGGGAGTCATGAAAAAACCCAAGCATCTATGGTCTAGCCTTTGCAGGCCAGGATGGAGGTCAGGAACCTTACAGAAGATGGCGAGAGACTTCATACACAATGACTTCTATTTTGACCATTTTGTATTTGTAGCACACATGGAATCTTACGTTAGATCCATCAGGTGTTAAGAATATAAGCAGCAGCCTCACACAGGTTCACGAGGCTGATTCAGACACATCCCTTTTGGAAGCAATTAAGCAAAGAGCCACAGGTGATGCCCATTCATTTCCATTTGAAAACTGTTTTCTTAAGGCTTCACAAAGGGGTGGCCTGAGGCAAAGACCTTCCTGACATTCAGGGCAATGAAGCAATAGGTAAGCAAATGGCCCAAAGCAAGGATTCTCCACTGAGACTTTACTGGTCACATTGATATCTGAGTTTTCTGAGATCCTCCCATTCCCTTCAGTTATCATGTACATGGCCATGTCACAGTGCTTGGAGGTGGTACATATCTTGGACACAAAACCATGAGCCAATTCTTGAGAGTGGCCAGAATTCAGGAAGAAAACAGAAACGTAGTAAGATAGTAGGTGTTGCCCATCCATAAGGCAAGTCACAGTCCATGCATTAACTGGGCAGGATGAATGCTGGGAAGCTTTCTACAAGACAGGAAACATCCATTGATGCATTTTCTTTTCTAATGTCTACAACCACGGACACAGTGGGAGAAAAAGACATAGAAACACTCGCCTTGTCAAACAATTTACTAGAAAAAGTCCATTCCAATCCAAACAAACCACCTTTCCTACCTATTCTCAGAACATGAGACAAAACCACAAACTCACACCCACACCCACAAAGGCACCTCCTTCCCCCAAGTAGGTTTGTAACTATCCAGAGTGTCCTTTGACTGGTGGGTCATACTATGTTCCCCTGAAATGGCCTATCCATTCTCAGATCTGGTCTCCTTGGCCAACTCTGTGACGTTGTCAGGAGCATGTGGAGAGCCACTACCTACTTTCTCAGGAAAGGTCCCTGGCATGTGGCCATCCTCACATCAGTAGGTACCAAGAAAGACTGACTCTGTCCTTAGTAACACCAAACAAGTGAGCCCACTGGGACTGGGACTTGGATTGGCTCTCAGTGCCTGGCTTCCTGGATCCCAAGTTTAAAGTGTTCCATCACCAAGGAAGTGAGGTAGGTTACTTCCTTCAGGAATTTAATGAGGTCACTGCCTTGGCAAACACATTGTCCTAACAGTTGCTTCCAAGGGTTCCATGAGATGGAGGCTGCCCCTACTTCCTGTGACATTTTCACAAGTTAGAATGATATATAAATCAAAGGCACCAAGAAACAGTGCTCCACAAAGGCCTGGTTTGCTCCGTCTCCTGTACATTAAGAGAGAGGCTGATTCAGCCACATCCCTTCATCCTGACCAGGTTTTTTGGCAATGGAAGATGACTTTTGCTCTCTCAGGTCCTTCATTGCTGCCTACATCTTCTTCAGGGATCATTTCTGCATGGACCTTTGAGGTTCTCAGCAAGTGGAAGATCCCCTACATCCCTATATTTTAAGGCCAACTCTGTCCCTGCTCTTCTCTAAAGTTAGATTGAGAGATCACTGTGTGGTTACGGTTAATAACAGTTTCGATTTGGGTTAGGAATCATTCTGCAGGATGAATAATGGTATTGGGAATCTGTGATATTTATAAGAATATAGACGTGAGTTAAAAGTATGGAAACAGAAATCTAGGTAAGATTTGCATCCCAGAAGGGCATTGAGACCTTGATTGGGATACTTAGCAATGTTATACTTTCTGCACAAATGTCTCAGATAAATCCATACACAATGGCATAGGACGTTGTACCTTGGATGATTGAATGTCGAAGAGAACCTCCAGTCAAAAAGGGATAGTCGGTGGAATTAGGAAGATAGTCAGTAGGTTTAGAAAGAAGGGTGAGAATAAGATTTGGAAAAAAGTTCTTTACCAATAGGGTTTCAGTTAGAGAGTGAATATTAATGTCAGCCCATGTTAAGTGTCAGTCACAATAATGAATTTGGGAAAATATGTAGGAAAGGAGGTATCAATAGAGACCTTAGGAAATCAGGCAAATTATTAAGTGAGTCATTGGATTAGGCATTTTCAACAGGGTTGAGGTTGAATATATAACCTTTGGAAGAAAGAAATATGTAGTCACCAATAGAATTGACATTTGAGAGCATTAGGCAACCTGGACATGAATGTTTTTAGTAATTCATGCTCACTTTCCATTTAGGCTTTGTTGAAAATAAATAAAATAGGTACTTGTCTCTTCCTGTTTTTCTGTATGCTTAAGAAAACACTCTTGAAATCTTGAAAACTTTTTGCTAATCTTGTTCCCAGAATGTGCTGTCCCCAACTGCCAAACTGCAGAATGTACACCCTCACCCGTTTACATGCAAACCGCCCACTTGCCCTGACCCATCAATAAACTTCCCTCCCTGCCCTCTTCAAGAAAAGTATATAAGCTCTGCTTAAGCTGTTCTCAGTGCTCTCTGCTCTATTCAAGTGAGGTCTGAGCCCCAGAATTTTGGACGCTTTGCTGTTGCATGAGACAGTGTCTTGGTGGTCTCTTCCTCCAATGGTCGCCTGACCATTACATCTGAGGGCCCCAGCGAGTTCCAGCAGCGTTGGACAAAAGACCCCCAATAGGCTCATTTCAGGTTAAGTAAGACGCCACTTTCTTGTTTCAGGTTTCAGGTTAGGGATGGGCAAAATGGCTATTGGTGATGAGCATGAGCTCTCTCTGACGGTGGCTGACAGAAGTGTCACAGAGCCACAGGCCATGTCTCTGGGGGACGCCCCAGAGAACTCTGGAAACCGAGTAACAATAGTCTCCTAAACTCAGTGATATTTTGTTTTGGATTCGGTATTGTCAGCCCATCAGGTTTTCCTGGCTACTCAGTCCTGTTCTCAGTATTGGACGTCCATTGCCTGTCTTTATTGTCTTGTCTTGTCTGTGTCGTGTGTCATTGCTTTCACTATTTGTGTATCTTTCATATGGGACAGAGCACTTCAATGCCTCTGTCCCTGAACCTTGATCACTGGACCAAAGTCTGCTTAAAGGCTCAGAATCTTCTTTTTTTCAGTAAAACGTCAGATCTGGAAGACTCTATGTGTCTCAGAATGACCCACCTTTAGAGTCGGATGGCCCCCAGAAGGATCTTTCTACTTCACACTAATTCAAAAACTCAGAGATATTGTCTTTCAGCCAGGGCCACATAGCCATCCAGATCAACAGCAATATATCTTTAGTTTGCAGGACCTCTGCAAATCTCCTCTTCCATGGTTGAAGCCTTTCCTTGTCCCTGTCCCCGCTCCTACTGGTTCTCCCACTTTTCTATCTCTCAAACCCTCTGCTCCCCCTCCTCCACCCTCTGTTGTCCCTGAGTCTCAAGACTCTATTGGACTCTCTTCCCCCTCCTTATGCCCTGCCCTTGTCCTCCAACCCCAAACAACCTCTAAGTGATTCCCCTGCTGCTGACTCAGACTCTCCACCATTGGAGGAATATAGGCCAGCCCAGCGCCCTCCAGGTGACTACCCCACGGCACACACAGCCCCTCCTTCCTTGGAGGTAGCTGGCCCGGCCAAAAGAACACAAAGTACTCACCGGGGGGGTTAAACTTTGAAGTGGATACAGGGTAAGTATACTCAGCCCTTAAGGCCCCATTGGGCCATCTATCAAAAAAAAAGGACTCTAGTTCAAGGGGCTAATGGCAGTAAATATGGGGCTTAGACAACTAAGAGGACCATGAACCTGGGGAAAGAAAAAATCCATCACTCGTTCCTAGTAATCCCAGAATGCCCGACCCCATTGATGGGCACACATCTGCTCAAAAAGCTCCAGGCCAGAATAACTTTTAACCCTGAAGGCCCCCAAGTGAAATTTCTAAATTTTTCAGTAAAAACTCCTATAGTCACGGCTTTTACTATGTCAGTAGAAGATGAACATCAACTTGTCAAACCCCCCAAGACTGATCAAACAGGCAAGCTACCCCGGAAATGGATAACAGATTACGCAGATGCCTAGGAAAAAAACTGCTGGGTTACACGTAGCCGTGAAACATCCTCCAATAACAGTGGAGTTAAAAACTTCAGCCCCCCCCATCAATGTCAAAAAATATCCTCTGAGCAAAAAAGCTAAAGATGGGATAAGGCCCCATATTCAGAAATATCTGGCCTTAAGGGTCCTAAGGCCCTGTCATTTGAACTGGAACACTGCCCTGTTACCAGTATAAAAATCCAGGAACCGGGGACTATCGCACCGTTCAAGACCAAAGAGAGATCTACAACATAGTGCAGGACATTCACCGCACAGTACATAATCTGTACAATCTGCTTAGCACTCTGAACCATGAGCGGAAATGGTATACTGTTCTGGACTTAAAAGATGCTTTCTTTTGCTTGCCTCTGCATAAAGATAGTCAGTTGCTATTTGATTTCGAGTGGGTAGACCCCGAAACCGGGACGTCTGGTCAACTAACATGGACTAGACTCCCACAGGGGTTCAAAAACTCCCCCACTCTCTTTGATGAAGCCCTCCACAGAGACCCCAACAACTTCAGAACTATGCACCCTGATGTCACCCTGCTTCAATATGTCGATGACCTGCAACTGGCAGCCAACACCAAGAATAACTGTGAGTCTGGAACCCAATTATTATTATACGAGCTTGCTCAACTCTGGTATAGTGCTTCTGCCAAAAAAGCCCAAATTTGCCAGCAAGAAGTAATCTTCCTGGACTATTCCCTTAGGGGCAGTAAGCGATGGCTCACTGAGACCAGAAAACAATCCATTGAGCAGATACCACCCCCATCTAACAGCAGACAACTCAGAGAGTTTCTTGGGACTGCTGGCTTATGCAGCTTATGGATACCTGGGTTTGCGTCCTTAGCTGCTCCTTTATACCCGCTGTTAAAGAGAGATGCCCAATTCTAATGGACCCCTGAGCACCAGCAAGCTTTTGATAACATCTAAGGACACTGACACTGAAACCCTCAACTTCACTGAGCCCAGCTTGCATTTTCAGAAAGCCCTAAACTAAGTTAAAAATGTACATCAACTCACTCACCTTGGTTCAAAGAAACTGCAGGCATTCCTGAAGGATCAAGAACAGAGTTTTCCACTAACCGACTCAGAGCGAAAGAAATAACTGAACGAGTAACAAAAGCCTGCCGGGTCTGTCAATTGGTTAATGCTTACCCTTCCAACTTTCCTGCAGGAAAGCACCTACAAGAAACCAGACCAGGACAATTCTTGGAAGTGGACATTACTGAAATTAAGCCAGGAAGTTATGGACTTAAATATCTCCTAGTCTTTGTAGATACATTTTCAGGATGAATTAATTGAAGCCTTCCCCCCCCAACACACACACACACAAAAAAAAAACAACAACAACAAAATAAATGGCACAAATGGTGGTCAAGAAGATCCTGAAAGATATTTTTCTAAGATACGGACTGGCTAAGGCAATAGGGTCTGATAATGGACTGGCGTTAATTGCCCTGGTAAGTCAGGGATTAGCCAGGACCCTGGGGATTAATTGGAAATTACATTGTGCTTATAGACCCCAGAGCTCAGTACAGGTAAAAAAAATAATAGAACCATTAAAGAGACTTAACAAAATCAAGCTTAGAGATCGGCATAAAAGATCGATCTATTCTCCTGCTTTATGCACTGTTTCATGCAAGAAATACTCATACTCCTCTGTTTCCTTGTGTAACCTCACCCCCTATGAAATTCTCTATGGTCCCTCCTCCAGTAAGGGACCTAACTCAAACTCTAAGACCTAACGATCCCTTCCACACCCCCTTGCTTGACAGACTTAAAGCTCTTGAAAGAAATCAGCAATATCTGTGGAAACATCTGGCCACTGCCGACCAACCTGGGGACGAGGGGACTCCATATCGATACCAAGTAGGAGACTTCGTCTACATTAGACGACATCAGGTGTCATCCCTGGAACCCCACTGGAAAGGACCATATAAGGTGCTACATATAACACCTACAGTGGTAAATGTAGACGGAATCACTTCATGGATCCATGTCTCTCATCTCTGGCCTGCGCCCTGTCCAAAATCTGACTGGAAACTGGAAAAGACTGGTAACACTTTCAAATTGCGTATTCGCCATGTGGATAAGGCTACAGACTCTCCCCTTGGCCAAGAGTAGTCCTAACCCTCATCAGCCTGTTCAGCAGTAATGGCTGATCACAAATCCTACTGTACAAGAAGTATGGTCTATCTTGCATACAGCCCCTTTAGGGACATGGTGGCCATCTCTCCACCCAGACATTTGTCAGCTGGCTATAGGTCTTTCCTATTGGGATATCCCTGATGAAGGGGATCCAACTAAAATTACAATAAATCCTTTCCGTATCATAGGTAATAGAAACAAACATTATGGATGTAGGGACACGAGAGCCAGATGCAGGTTGGCTAGCCTAGATTACTATGTTTGCCCAGCGGACTATCAAAGCCACAAACAGACATGGCTGTGTGGGGGAAATGCCGACTTCTTCTGTAAGTCATGGGAATGTGAGCATACAGGGGTGCCTGGTGGAACCCAAACTCCTCATCAAATTCAATACACAGAATTGGCCATATTACCAATTACACAACCAATACCGATGGCCCCCAGAGGGGTCTCTAGATCCTAAAATTCTCCGTGACCTTTTTAACTTTGGCAAGTGCTCAAAGGGTGGAAAAAAATTCCCCTAAGTGGAGGCATTTTCCCTCCTTCGCTCACATCCTGAACTATGCTTATCCAATAGATCCTCACCCTCAGCTTTCTGCTCCAGACTCTCTGCTGTCACTCCCACCTCAGCAACCTGATTTCTTCCCTCCAATTACTAGATCAAAAACCCAAACCGCCGGTTCTCAGATTATTGCCCCCTTGCTGAGGTAGCAGGTACTGAGGTACCCCTCCACCCACTCACTACTCTCTTCTCCTCTCAGTGCCCGCACCAGGTCCCACCAGGTCCTCTTACCAGCTAACCCAAAGCTCAAACCAGCTAAGGAGAGCCCTCAGACCCCTATCCAAGATGTAATGAAAATGGCCTTTAAAGTTGCTCTGTCATCACTGAAAACAGGTTACTAAGAATTTAAAGTCCCTTACAGGCTTTTTGGGATACAAACTCCCATCTTCCCCTCTGCTCTATCTGTTCTACTGCTCAAGTTTTGTTGCCTGGAAAATTCCAAACCCCTTTCCCATTATTCTTTTACATCTCTCCTTCCTCATGCTCAGACCCAAGGTGCTGCTCTCAGACCCGCCTTCCCTGTCTTCCCCGTCTATACCAGGCCCACAGAAAAATCTTAACTGACCTTCTCCAGCAGTCTTCACCATGGCTGACTTTAGGACTTTCAGCCAAAGAGTCCCTATAAAAGAGTTCAATGTAGATAAACTTCCCCTTTTCGTGTTTCCCTATTCTATTTGGCCACTGGCTGGAAAAATCAGCACTCCTAAGCTAGACTCCCCCTTACTAGTTTTTCACAAAACATGTGAACAAGGCCTCTGGCCTTGAGCTGGGGCTTCACAGACATGGTTACATTTCTAAGATAAATAAGTTACCAAATGAGCTCCATTGTTACAGCTGGCAGTGAGAAAAAAAAAAAAGAGAAGAAAAAAGCTCTCCCACTCCAGGTGTCCTTAAAATGTTAACTTGCCCAGAACAGATGAAAAAAACAATAGAAACGAAAACTTCTTTTTGTGAACTTATGCAGACTGTGAACTTCTGAGCCCCTTCCCTTACATGTTGGGTACAAAATTCGGAAACTACCTAAATTTGGAGATCAGGTGACTAATTGATTACAACAGAAGCAATGCCCTCTAAATCCGTTGCAACCAAATAGGTATGTTTCGCTGTCTTCGGTGCTATCTTAGGTGCCTTGACTTGTCCGTCCTTACAACAGTATAATTCTATATACTTAAACATTGTTTATGTTTTCATAAAATGGTCAACAGATGTGATTAATTATGTAATGTTCAGATGTTTCCCAGAGTGCTCTATCATGAGGCAGGTTAATTTAAATATCAAATAGGGGGGCATACAACCCGGTTCCTCTGGGAACCTGTATCCCTCACTTTAGCCATCCTATTAGGAAAAGGAGCTGCTGCAGGTGTGGGCACAGGAATCACTGTCCTAGTCCATGTGACACAACAAATGACCCGATGAGAAGCAGCAATAGACCAAAATTTAAAGATATTAAAAACCTCCATCACAGTTTTATAGGAATCTTTAACCTCTCTCTCTGAAATTGTTTTACAGAACATGCGAGGGTTGGACCTCCTCTTCGTGAGAGAAGGGGGCTTTCGTGCTGCATTGAGGGAAAAAGTTGATTTTATGCCGACCATACTGGAGTTGTAAAAAAATCTATGAGTAAATTAAGAAGACGCCTAGAAGAACATCAACAAGAGAGAGATGCACAAAAAAGGGTGGTTTGAGTCTTTGTTCACACAGTCCCCCTGGTTAACTACGCTTTTATCAGCCCTGGCCAGTCCATTAATTATCCTCATTTCATTGCTAATTGTAGGACCCTGTTTGCTCAACCATCTAGTTTCCTTTCTACAAGCTTAAATTGGATAAGTTAAACTTATGGTAATCAGACAACAATATACCTCACTAGAAGACATAAAATGTGAGACCCCGCAATGCTCATTTTTATGATTAAAATTAACCAGAATAAGAAGTGGGGAATGAAAGGTTAATAAAATATGTACTTTTAACTTCTTGTTTTTCTGTATGCTTAACAAAATACTGATGAAATCTTGAAAACTGTTTGCTAATCTTGTTCCCAGAATGTGCTGTCCCCAATTGCCAAACTGTTGAATGTACTCCCTCTCCCATTGGCATGCAAACCACTCACTCGACCTGACCCATCAATAAATTTTCCTCCCTGCTCTCACCACGTAAATTGCATAAGCTCTGTTTAAGCTGTTCTTAGGGCTCTCTTCTCTATTCAAGTGAGCTCTGAGCCCCAGCATGCTGGACCCCCAATAAACCCTTTGCTGTTGCATGAGACAGTCTCTTGGTGGTCTCTTTTCCGACGCTCGCCCGACCTTTACATTGGTACAATCATAAGTGTGAACATTCCTATGTGTGTCCAGAATATTACTATAATAAATAATATATGTAGATCAGGTAATAGGAGTTTTTCTTCCACCATTTCTGGGAGCAATATTTTGAAGATATATGAATTAGTATTTTGGGTAGAAATAGGTGTACCATTTGTCTATGAATATAGAGATAATGCATGAATAGACAATACTGTGAATTAATAATATTACTGGTTCCAACTTTAAATAATGGATTGAATTGATATCTGAAAATATACAGGAAACCTTATATTGATATACTACATTTAATCCTACCCGTTATACATCTGAATGAAATATTAGGGTTATGGATTTTCATGAAGAGTGTTTGAGTTTTGCTTCAAAAGTGATTATGGAAATTGAAAATAATGTGTTTGGAAAGAAGTCTCATGAAAAGACCAGTCCAGAAACCTGGAGGTATGCATGTGTTCTGAAGCAGAAAGTGATTTAAAGTGAAACAAACGCCTATATATTTGCTAACTTGTGGATGATAAATATATACGATGATATGCAGAAATTGAAGAAATAGTAATGTACCAGTGTTGAATAAAAATGAACGTTAAAATACACATCATGCCCCATAGGAATCTACTTGAATTGATGTTAAACTGCGTCCGTTAATGTAGAAATATTAGAATTTGTATGCACCATTCACTGAAGTTAGTTTTCAGTACTAGGAAACAAATATGTATTTCAGGTAGATGAGTATTTCTGAGAATAATCTTGTGAAAAGTTGATTATAAATCCACATTCATGAACATGAATGAATTCAGGGAGTGTATAATAAGACTCATACATTTCATATTTTGAAAAATCTGGAGAGTATATATATATATATATATATATATATATATATATATATATACACACACAAACACACACACACAAACTGAGACTATAAAAATAGCAATATATATGCCAATTGAAATTCACCATGAAATATACATCATCCACAGATTCAAAAATATTCATGTTACTGAAGATAGATTTATGTATAATGTTGTTTAACTAGGAAGTTTACCCATACATTGAATTTTCAGTTCCAACAGCATTTAGGAGGAGTAATCTCTTCTCACATTTTGTATCTGCCAAGTCAGCCACCTCACAAGAATGTACGTGTGATACCAGGTAGGATTCTATATGTGCATATAAAAATACATGTGCTGAATAGGCTACAGAGAGAGGGAGACAGGAATTCACATATTTGTTAACTTTGAAAACACATGGATAACTATTTCAACAGAAAATTGACTAGATTTATAACACCTACCCTTTTTTATGCAAAAGGCAAGTCCAACTATACACCATGCCTCCTCTGAACTGCTTGGATTTCTATTCTGTTTGGGTTATTTTTCTCCATCATATTAGGAGTAGTAGTCAGAGTCCAGTAGGTTATGAATTAGTGTCAGGGATCAGTATTTCAAATGGAAAATAGAATAATGAATCAAATGTGTATGCAAATATATGCTACACAAAAATCTTCCCACTCTCATCCAGAACAAATCCTTGACATTACCTTCGCCTGAAGTAAGTGACAATTAGAATAGAAGAGTTAGAAAATCTGTGAATACATATCTTGAGTGGAAAATGCTCAGAGTTCAGAACCTTGGAGGTGGTAGAGGAGTTTCCAAAAGTAAGGGACATGGTAAACACTCCTCTAACATGGAGGTCTGCTGGCGTAAAGACATCTTGAGAAACTGCCTCTGAGGTTGGGCACTTGAAACATACGTTATTTTCAGGAGCTTTAGCTTCCTTTGTAGTGAGACAATAAAATCTGGGTCTGCATCTATGTGACCTGGAGGATATGGTTTCTTATTTTCCAGTGAACATGAGGCAGCAGTGCTGAATTCACTCTTTGTAGGTAAACAGTGGCCACTGGGGTCTAATTGTCTCCCCATGTGGACTGTGGAGCCATTTGGTCATCCTCCACTTTTCATGGTGTTTCCTGCTGTTGCACTGGGAGTTTGGTATTTGCTTCACAAAATACAAGAAGTTCAACAGGGACACAGTGCTGGAGGGAGTTCTGTCACGTGTTGTGGGTCAGGGTCTGCAGGAGAATGCAACAACCAGGCTTCTTTCCCACATACCTTGCCCCCTTTTCCATAGCAACTTGATTCTGAACATGGCCCTGAATCCTCTCCATATAAAAACATGCTTTTACATATTCGGGTCTCCTGGCTGCACCATGTTAGTCACAAAATTTTGGAAGCCAATGAGAAATCCACATGGCCATAACACAGATGTATTATCACACAACTGCAGACCACTTCTCTAGGCCCAATACTCTGCAGGCTCTAACTTGCTTGCCCCCATGTCCATAGCAACTTGATTCTGAACATGGCCCTGAAATCTTTCAATATAAAAACATGCTTTTACATATACGGGTCTCCTGGCTGCACCATGGCAGTCACAATGAATTTGGAAGCCAATGGCAGAACCACATGGTCACAACACAGATGTATTATCACAAAACTGCACATCATTTCTCTAGGCCCACAACTCTGCAGGCTATAACTCAATGGCATCTCTGTTCTACACCATTTTCATGAAACCCAGTGAATTAAGGCAGGGTCTGGTACACTCAAGATCAGCAACAGGACATCCAAAGGTTCTCCAGTGCCACCTGGTCATGGGAATTTTAAAAATTTCATGGTATTTATCTGGCCATTTTTCAAGGATGAAGTTGGAGGCACTGTGGGTTTCAATTCATTCAGGAACCATTAAATGTTGAGGAAGTTCATTTCAAAGAAAGCTCTGGAGAACTCTCACAGGCAAGGCTTCCAAAAGAGTGGCCAAAAGGTCACATGAAGCCAGGCGCATTGAGGTCTCCAATGTGAGGTCCATGTGTGTTTTGACTCAAAACTATCCATGCCAAGTCTTTCAGAATAAAATCATGTGATATACTGGCTGAGATTTCCAGTACTCTTTGGAAAACCACCCTGGGCCTAGATCTCAGTTTCCAAGGGTGACTTTCATGCGTGGCCTCCTAAAATCCCAACACTTTTCATGGCAATACTTCTCTGAGGTCACTTCCAGAACGCAGTCTCTAAGGGGAATCAAACCAGAGTTCAAGCCCAGGTTGACCCAGTCATCTCTTCACACCGCCAATCAAATGAACACAATTAAAAACAAAACACTATCACATGGCCCCATCTTCTTCCTTATAGACACTCATCATAACCTCTGGTTGGAGCTTTCCATGAGGGGCACATTCCAAAAGAGTGTCCAAAATAAGCTCCCTTGCCCCTCATTTGGCTCAAGTCAGGGTGGGAAGGACACCCTTCCTGTGAACCAGGAGTGATCAAATAGGCCTGTCATTAATACTGCTCCGCTTTTCCAATTTGAGGCCTTCTGACTGTGGGGTTTAGATTCTTTATGTGAACTGGAGTCATGAGAAAAGACAAGCACCTCTGCAGAGATTTGAAGAACTCATTTGACCAAAAGGATCGCTATTCTCACTTGATTGATTTCAGGAACCTAACAGAGAAAGGCAATAGAATTCATTCACAATGACTGAAATTTTTTGCGAATTTGGTTTTGGTTTCACAAATGGGATCTTTCTTTAGATCCCTCAGGTGCTGAGAATCTAAGCCACAGCCTCACACAGGGCCAAGAGCCTGATTCAGACACATCCCTTTCCGAAGCAATTTAGCAAGAGCCACAGGTGATGCCCATTCATTTCCATTTGAAAACTGTTTTCTTCAGGCTTCACAAAGGGGTAGCCTGAGCCCAACATCTTCCTGACATTCAGGGCAACAGAACAATAGGTAAGCAAAAGTCCCAAAGCATGGTATCTACACTGAGACTTTTCTGGTCACACTCATATCTGAGTTTTCTGAGATACTGGCCATTCCCTTCAGGTATCCAGTACATGGACATGTCAAAGACCTTGGAGTTGGTACATATCTTGGACACAAAACAATGAGACTATTCTGGAGAGTTGCCAGAATTCAGGAAGAAAACAGGGACTTAGGAAGGTAGTAGGTTTTACCAATCCATAAGGCAAGCTGCAGTCCATTCATAAATTGGGCAGGATGAATGCTGGGAATCTTTCTACTACACAGGAAACATCCATTGTTGCATTGTCTTTTCTCATGTCTACAACCACGGACACAGTGGGATACACAGACATAGAAACACTCACCTTGTCAAATGACTTACTAGAAATAGTTCACTGAAAACCAAACAAACCACCTTTCCTACCTATTCTCAGAACAAGAGACAAAACCACACACCCACACTCACAATGGCACCTCTTTCCCCTAAGTAGGTCTGTGACTATGCGGAGTGTCCTCTGACTGGTGGGCAATACTATGTTCCCCTGAAATGGCCTGTATTCTCTCAGATCTGGTTTCCTTGGCCAACTATGTGAAGTTGTCAGGAAAAAGTGGTGAGCCACTACCTGCTTTCTCAGGAAAGGTCCCTCTTCAGAGCTCTCCTGGCATTTGGCCATCCTCACATCAGTAGGTACCAAGAAAGACTGACTCTGTCCTTGGTAAATCCAAACAAGTGAGCCCACTGGGACTGGGACTGGAACTGCATCTGGGTGCCTGGCTTCTTGGATACCAAGTTCAGAGAGTTCCATCACCAAGGAAATGAGGTATGACACTTTCTTTGGAACTGAATGAGGTCACTGCCTTGGCAACCACTTGGTCCTAACAGTTGCTTCCAAGGGCCCCATGAGATGGAGGATGCCCCTTCTTCCTCTGACACTTTCACAATTTAGAATGGTATATCAACCATAGGCACACACACAGGCCTGGTTTGGTCCATCTTCTCCACAATAAGAAGAGAGAGGCTGATTCAGACACATCCCTTCATCCTGACCAGGTGGTTTGTCATCGAAGATGACTTTTGCTCTTTCAGGTCCTTCATACCTGTCTACAACTTCTCCAGGTATCATTTCTGCATGGACCTTTGAGGATCTCAGCAGGTGGAAGGTCCCCTACTTTTCTGTATTGTAAGAACAACTTTGTCCCTGCTCTTTTGTAAAATGAAATTGAGGGAACAGTGTATGTTTAGGGTTAATAACAGGTTTGATTTCGATTTGTGTTAGGAATCATTCTTCTGGATGAATAATGGTATTGGGAACCTGGTATATTTACAAAAATGTAGAGGTGAAACATAAGTATGAAAACAGAAATCCAGGTATGATTTTAAACCCATAAGGGCATTGGGCCCTTGATTGGGATACTTAGCTTTGAATTATGTTCTGCACAGATGTCTCAGATAATTTGATATACAATGGCATAGGACCTTGTACCTTGGAAGATTGAATGTAGAAGAGAACATCCCTTCAAAAAGGGATAGTCGGTAGGATTAGGAAGATAGTCGGTCGTTTTAGGAAGAAGAGTGAGTATATGATTTGGAACAAAAGTTCTTTAGCAATAGGATTTCAGTTAGAGAGTGAATGTATATGTCAGCACATATGAAGAGCCAGTCACGAGGATGAAGTGGGGAAAACATGTAGAAAAGAAGATATCAATAAAGATATTACAAAATCAGGGAAAGTATAAAGTGAGTGAGAGGATTAGACATTTTCAACAGGCTTGAGGTTCAATCTTAGAAAGAAACAAATATGAAGTCACCAATAATATTGACATTTGAGAGCATTAGGCACCCTGGACATGGATGTTTTTAGTAATCTATGTTCACTTTTCATTTAGGCTTTGCTTGGTTCAATCATAAGTGTAACATTTACATTTTTGTCCAGAATATTATTGTGATAATATGTGTATGTAGATCAGGTGACATAAGTATTTCTTCCACCATTTTTGGTAGCAATATACTGAAGACATAAAATTAGTATTGGGCGTACAAAGAGGTGTACCCTATGTCTATGAATATAGAGATAAAGCATGAATAGACCATACTGTGAATAAGTAATATAACTTGTTCCAACTTAATATAATGGGATGAACTGATATCTGAAAAATTACTGGAAATCTTATATGCATATACAATCATTCATTCCAACCAGTTATTCATCTAATGTCAATATTAGTGTTTTGGTTTATCATGAAGAGTGTGTGAGTTTTACTTCAAAAGTGATTATGGAAATCGAAAATAATGTGTTTGGAAAGAAGTCTCATGAAAAGACCAGTCAAGAAACCCTTACAATACATGTGTTGTGAAGTAGGAAGTGATTAAAGTTTAAAGAAATGCCTACAAATTTGTGAACTTGTGGATTAAATACATATCTTATGATGAGCAAAAACTGAAGAAATAATAATGTACCAGTGTTGAATATAAATGAACATCATATTATATATCATGTCCCATTGGGATCTACTTGCATTGGTGATAGACTGGATCAGTTCCTGTAGAATTATTAACATTTGTATGCACCATTCACTGAAGTTAGTTTTCAGTACTAGGAAACAAATATGTATTTAAGGTGGATGAATATTTCTGAGACTAATATTTTGGAAAGTTTATTATAAATCACATGCATGAACATGAATGAATTTAGAGAGTGTATATAAGACACATATATTTCATATTTTGAAAAATCTGGAGAGTGTATATATATATATATATATATATATATATATATATATACACACACACACACACACACACACACACACATACCCACACACACACACAAAAAAAACACACAGACATTTAAAAGTAGCAATATATATGCCAATCGAAATTCATCTTTAAATATATATCATCCACAGATGCAAAAATATTTATTTTACTGAACATGAGTTTATGTATAATGATGTTCTACTAGGAAGTTCCCCTATAGGTGGAATTTTCAGTTCCAACAGCAATTTGGAGGAGTGATCTCTTCTCACAATTTGTATCTGCCAAGTAAGCCACCTCACAAAAATGTACATGTGATACCAGGTAGGATTCTATAAGTGCATATGAAAATACATGTGATGAATAGGCTACAGAGAAAGGGAGACAGGAATTCATATATTTGTTTAATTTAAAAACACATGGTGAACTATTTCAATTAAAAATTGACTAGATTTATAACACCTACCATTTATCATGCAAAAGGTAAGTCCAAGTATGCAGCATTCCTCCTCTGAACTGTTTGTATTTCTATTCTGTTTGGGTATTTTTCTCCATCATATTAGGATTAGTAGTCAGAGCATAGTAGGGTATGGGATAGTGTCAGGGATTCAGTATTTCGAATAGAAAATTGAAAATGAATGCAATGTGTATGCAAATATGTGCTACACAAATATCTTCCCACTCTCATCCAGAGCAATGCCTTGACATTACCTTCGCCCCATGTATGACACAATTAGAGGAGAAGAGTTAGAAAATCTGTGAATACATATCTGCAATGGAAACTGCTCAATTTTCACAAATTTGGAGAAGGTAGAGGAGTTTCCAAAATTAAGGGACAATGTAAACTCTCCACAAACATGGAGCTCTGCTGGCCTAAAGAGTTCTTAAGAAACTGCCTCTGAGGTTGGGCACATGAAATATATGTTGTTGTCAGGAGCTTTAGCTTCCATTGTAGTGAGACCATCCAAGCTGGGTCTGCATTTTTGTGACCTTTGTGAGCACATGGTTTCTTGTTTTCCAATGAACATGAGGCAGCATTGCTAAATTCTCTCTTTGTAGGTAAACTGTGACCAATGGGGGCTAAGTGTCTCCCCGTGTGCACTGTGAACCCATTTGGTCATCCTCCACTTTTCGTGCTGTTTCTTGCTGCTGCACTCGCAATTTGGCATTTGCTTCATGAAACAAGGAGTTCAACTGGGACACAGTGCTGGAGCGAGTTCTGTCACGTGTGGTGGGTCAGGGTCTGCAGGAAAATGCACCAACCATGCTTCTATCCCACCAGCTTGCCTCCTTGAGCATAGCAACCTGATTCTGAACATTGCCCTGAAACTCCTACATATAACAAGATGCCTTTTCAGAGAAGGGTCTGCTGGCTGCACCATATCAGTCATAATCCATTTGGAAGCCAAAGGCAGATCCACATGGCCAAACCACAGATTTTTTATCACACACCTGCCCACAATTTCTCTAGGTCCACTACTCAGCAGGCTCGAACTTACTTGCATCTCTTTTCTATACCATTTTCATAAAAACCAGTCAATCAAGGCACCTTCTGGTATATTCATAATCAGAAACAGGACATCCAAAGGTTTTCCAGTGCCACCTGCTCATGGGAATTTTAAACATTTCATGGTATTTATCTAACCATTTTTAAAGGATGAAGTTGGAGGCACTGTGGGTTTCAATTCATTCAGGAACCATTAAATGTTGAGGAAACTCATTTTAATGAAAGCTCTCGAGAACTCTCACAGGCAAGGCTTCCAAAAGAGTGGCCAAAAGTTCACATGAAGCCAGGCCCATTGAGGTCTACAATATGAGGTCCATGTTTGTTTTGACTCTCAACTATTGCTGCCATGTCTTTCAGAATAAAATCATGTGATATCCTGGCTGAGATTCCCAGTGCTCTGTGGAAAGCAACCCTGGGTCAAGACTCATTTTCCAAGGACTACCCTCATGCGTGGCCTCCTAAAATCCCAACACAACTCATTGCAATACTTCTCTAAGATCAGTTCCAGAATGCAGTCTCTAAGGGTAATTACGCCAGAGTTCCAGCCCACGTGGACCAATTCATCTCTTCCAACCGCCACACAAGTGACCACAATTAAAACCAAAACACTCCCACATGGACCTCATCTTCTTCCACATAGACACTCATCATTACCTCTGGCTGGAGGATTCTATGAGGGGCACAGCCCAAGACAATGTCCAAAATAAGCTTCCTTACCCCTCATATGCCTAAAGGCCCGGACTCCCTTCCTGTGAACCAGGAGTGATCAAATAGGCCTGCCGTTAATACTGCTCCACTTCTGCAATTTGTGGCCTAGTGACTGTGGGGTTTAGATTCTTTTTGTAAATGGGAGTCATGAGAAAACCCAAGCACCTATGGGCTAGACTCTGCAGGGCTTTGAAGAACTCATTTGACCCAAAGGATACCTATTCTCACTTGATGGAGGCAGGAACATTACAGAGGAAGACGAGAGACTCCATCCACAATGACCGCTCTTTTGGCCATTTTGGTTTTGGATGCACACATGGGATCCTTCTTTAGACCCATCAGGTGCTGAGAATCAAAGCCACAGCCTCACACAGGGCCAAGAGGCTGATTCAGACACATCCCATTCTAAAGCAATTAAGCAAAGAGCCCAAGGTGATGCCCATTCATTTTCATTTGAAAACTGTTTTCTTCAGGCTTCAAAAAGGGGTGGCCTGAGTCAAAGAACTTCCTGACATTCAGGGCAACAGACAAATAGGTAAGCAAAAGACCCAAAGCAGGGTTTCTCCATTGAGACTCTCCTGGTCCCAATGATATCTGTGTTTTCTGACATGCTCTCATTCCCTTCAGCTATCCAGTACATAGCCATGTCACAGATCTTGGAGGTGGTTCATATGGTGGACATAAAATCATAAGCCTATTCTGAAGAGTGGCCATAATTCTACGAAGAAAACAGGAACTTTGGAAGATAGTAGGTGTTGCACATCCATAAGGCAATCCACAGTCCATTCATAAATTAGGCAGGATGAATGCTGAGAAGCTTTCTACTAGACATGACAAATCCATTGATGCATTCTCTTTTCTAATGTCTACAACCACAGACACGGTGGGATACACAGACATAGAAACACTTGCCTTGTCAAAGCACTCAGTAGACACAGTCCATTCCAAACCAAACAAACTGCCTTTCCTACCTATTCTCAGAACATGAGACAAAACCACAAACTCACACCCACAACCACAAAGGCACCTCCTTCCTCCAAGTAGGTATGTGACTATCTGGAGAGCCCTCTGACTGGTGGACCATTTTATGTTCCCCCGAAACGGCCTGTCCTGTCTCAGATCAGGTCTCTTTGGCTAACTCTGTGAAATTGTCCGGGACCAGCAGTGAGACACTACCTGCTTTCTCAGGAAAGGCCCCTCTTCAGAGCTCACCTGGCATTTGGCCATACTCACATCAGTATTTACCAAGAAAGACGGACTCTGTCCTCTGTAAATCTAAACAAGTGAGCCCACTGGGACTGGAACTGGGACTGCCTCTGGGTGCCTGGATTCCAAGTTTAGAGTGTTCCTTCACCAAGAAAATTAGATGAGGTCACTTCTTTCTGGAACTGATTGAATTTGCTGCCTTTGCAACCACTTTGTCCTAACAGTTGCTTCCAAGGGTCTCATGAGATGGAGGCTGCCCCTATTTCCTGTTACAATTTCACAAGATAGAAAGTTATATCAACCATAGGCACCTGGGAACAGCTCTCTACATAGGCCTGGTTTGGTCCATCTTCTCTACATTAAGAAGATAGAGGCTGATTCAGACACATCCCTTCATCATGACCAGGTTGTTTGCAATTGAAGATGACTTTTTCTCTCTCAGGTACTTCATAGTTCCCTTTATCTTCTCCAGGGATTATATCTGCATAGACCTTTGAGCTTCTCAGCAGGTGAAAGTCTCCCTACATTTTTGTATTGTAAGACCAACTCAGTCCTGCTCTTTTGTAAAGATAGATTGAGTGAACAGTATATGGTTAGGGTTAATAACAGGTTCGATTTGTGTTAGGAATCATTCTGCTGGATGAATAAGAATATTGGGATCCTGTGGTATTTATAAGAATATAGAGGTGAAATATAAGTATGACAATGGAATTCTAGATAAGATTTGAAGCCCAGAAGTGCACTGGGCACTGGTGTGGGAAACTTAGCTTTGAACAATGTTCTGCACAGATATCTCAGATAAATCAATATATAATGGCAAAGGACCATGTACCTTGGTTGATTGAATGTGTAAGAAAACATCCAGTCAAAAAGGGATAGTCGGTAGGATTAGGAAGATAGTGTAGGTTTAGATAGAAGAGTGAGAATAGGATTTGGACCAAAAGTACTTTAGCAATAGAGTTTTGGTTAGAGAGTGAATGTAAATGTCAGCACATGTGAAGAGTTGGTCACAGTGATGAACTGGAAAAAATATGTAGGAAAGCATTTATCAATAGAAACATTAGGAAATCAGGCAAAGTATAAAGTGAGTGATAGGATTAGACATTTTCAACAGGTTGAGATTTAATATATAATCTTAGAAAGAAACAAATATGTAGTCACCGACAGGATAGACATTTGAGAGCATTAGGCAACCTGGACATGGATGGTTTTAGTAATCCATGCTCACTTCCTATTTAGGATTTGGTACAATCATAAGTGTGACATTTGCGTTTTGTGTCCAGAATATTACACTGAAAAAATGTATATTTATATCAGGTGACATGAGTATTTCTTCCACCATTTCTGGAAGCAATATGTTGAAGACATATAAATTAGTATTGGGGGTACAAATACGTGCACCCTGTGTCTCTGAATATAGAGAAAATGAATGAATAGACAATAGTGTGAATAAAGAATATAATTGGTTTCAACTTTAAAAAATGGATTGAAGTGATATCTGAAAATATAAAGAAAATTTTATATTGATAAACATACATTCAGTCAAACCAATTATACATCTATTTGTAATATTAGGGTTATGGTTTATCATAAAGGGTGTGAGTTTTGCTTCAAAATTGATTATGGAAATTGAAAAGAATGTGTTTGGGTAGAAGTCACATGAAAAGACCAGTCAAGACACCTGGAGGAATACATGTGTTCTGAAGCGGGAATTGATTGAAAGTGAAACAAATGCCCATAAATTTGTGAATTTGTGGATGAAATATATATCCTATGATGTCCATAATACGAATAAATATTAATGTACCAGGGTTTAATAAAAATGAATGTCAAAATGCACAGCTTGTCATATCGGAATCGAGGTGCATTGATGTTAAACTTGGTCAGTTACTGTAGAAATATTAGTTAAATCTGTTTTTCAGGTGGATGAATATTTCTGAGAATAATCTTGTGAAAAGTTGATTATAAATCCAAGTCCATGAACATGAATAAATTTAGCGAGTGTAAATAAGACACATATATTTCATATTTTCAAAAATCTGGAGAGTGTATATATATATATATATATATATATATATATATTTACACAAAACACACACACAGACATTAAAAAGTAGCAATATATATGCCACTCAAAATTCATCTATAAATATATATATCATCCAAAGATGCAAAAATATTTATTTTACTGAACATGAGTTTATGTATAATGTTTTTCTACTAGGAAGCTCCCCTATAGGTGGAATTTTCAGTTCCAACAACGATTTGGAGGAGTGATCTCTTCTCACAATTTGTATCTACCAAGTCAGCCAACTCACAAAAATGTACATGTGATACCAGGTAGGATACTATAAATGCATATAAAAATACATGTGATGAATAGGCTACAGAGAAAGGGACAGGAATTTATATATTTGTTAATTTTAAAAACACATGGAGAACTATTTCAATTGAAAACTGACCAGATTTATAACACCTACCATTTATCATGCAAAAGGCAAGTCCAAATATACAACATGCCTCCTCTGAAATGCTTGTATTTCTATTCTGTTTGCGTTACTTTTCTCCATCATATTAGGATTAGTAGTCAGAGTCTAGTAGGGTATGTGAATATTTCTGAGAATAATCTTGTGAAAAGATGATTATAAATCCACATTCATGAATATGAAAAATTTAGGATGTGTAAAATAATACACATATATTTCATATTTTGAAAAATCTGGAGAGTGTATATATATATATATATATATATATATATATATATATATATATATATATATATATACACACACACACACAAACATTCACAGACATTAAAAAGTAGCACTATATGCCAATTTAAAATCACCATGAAATATATATCATCCACAGATCCAAATAAATTCATTTTACTGAACATCGATTTATGTATAATGTTGTTCAACTAGGAAGCTCACCCACAGGTTGAATTTTCAGTTCCAACAGCGTTTAGGAGGAGTGATCCCTTTTCACAATTTGTATCTGCCAATTCAGCCACCACACAAGAATGTACGTGTGGTAACAGGTAGGATTCTAAATGTGCATATAAAAATACAGGTGCTGAATAGGCTTCAGAGTAAGGGAGACAGGAATTCACATATTTCTTAACTTTTAAAATACATGGAGAACTATTTCAAAAAAAATTGACAAGATTTAAAACTCCTACACTATATAATTCAAAAGGCAAGCCCAACTATCCACCATGCCTCCTCTGAACTGCTTGTAGTTCTATTCTTTTGGGGGTATTTTTCTCCAACATATTGGGATTAGTAGTCAGAGTCTAGTAGGGTATGTGTTAATGTCAGTGATTCAGTATTTTGAATGGAAAATAGGAAAATGAATCCAATGTGTATGCAAATATGTGCTTCAGAAAAATCTTCCCACTCTCATCCAGAACAATCCCTTGACATTACCTTCGCCCCAAGTAAGACACAATTAGAGGAAAAGAGATAGAAATTATGTGAATACATATCTGAAATGGAATTTGATCAGGAGTTCACAACCATGGAGGTGGTAGAGGAGTTTTCAAAAGTAAGGGACAGGGTAAGCACTCCACAATCACAGAGCTCTGCTGGCCTAAAGACTTCTTGAGAAACTGCCTCTGAGTTTGGGCACTTGAAATATATGTTGTTTTCAGGAGCTTTTGCTTCCTTCTAGTGAGACGATCAAAGCTGGGTCAGCATCTATGTGACCTGGAGGACATAAATTGTAATATTCCAATGAACATGAGGGAGCAGTGCTGAATTCTCTCTTTGTAGGTATACTATGGCCACTTGGGGCTAAGTGTGTCCCCGCGTGGACTGTATATTCATTTGTTCCTCTTCCACTCTTCATTGTGTTTCTTGCTGCTGCACTGTGACTTTGGTATTTGCTTCACGAAATACATGGAGTTCAACTGGGACACAGTGGTCTAAGTGTCAGCCCGAGTGGACTGTGAAGCCATTTAGTAATCCTCCACTTTTCCTGGTGTTTCTTGCTGCTGCACTGCGAGTTTTGTATTTGCTTCATGAAATACAAGGAGTTCAACTGGGACACAGTGCTGGAGGGAGTTCTATCACATGTGGTGGCTCACACATGAGCATTCATGAAACCGGCCTCTATACCACATAGCTTGCTCCCTTGACCATAGCAACCTGATTCTGTAAATTACCCTAAAACCTCTCCATATAACAAGATGTGTTTACTTATAATGGTCTCCTGGCTGCACCATGTCCGTCTCATGACATTTGGAATCCAAAGGCAGATCCACATGGCCCCATCACAGATGTTTTATCACACACCTGCCTACCGCTGCTCTAGGCCCTCTACTCATCAGGCTCCAAATTACTGGCATCTCGGTTCTACAACATTTTCATTAAACCCAATCAATCAAGGCACTGTCTGGTACACTCATGATCAGAAATAGGACATCCAAAGGTTCTGTATGCCACCTGTTCATGGGAATTTCAAAAATTTAAACTATTTATCTAGCCATTTATCAAGGATGAAGTTGGAGGCACAGTGGATTTCAGTTCATGCAGGAACCATTAAATGGTGAGTATGATCATTTCAATGAAAACTCTGGAGAACTCTCACAGGCAAGGCTTCCCAAAGAGTGTCCAAAAGGTCACCTGAAGCCAGGCTCATTGAGGTCTACAATTGAGATCCATGAGTGTTTTGATCTCAACTATGGCTGCCAAGTCTTTCAGAATAAAATCTTGTGGTATCCTGACTGAGATTCCCAGTGCTCTGTGGAAAGCTACCCTGGGCCTACATCTCAGGTTCCAAGGGCGACTCTCATGCATGGCCTCCTCAAATCCCAAAACAACTCATGGCAGTACTTCACTAAGCTCAGTTCCAGGACACAGTGTCTAAAAGGAGTCACACCAGAGTTCAGGGGCAGGAGGACCCAGTAATCTCTTCCAGCTACCACACATATGACCACAATTTAAATCAAAACACTCCCACATGGGCCTCATCTTCTTCTACACAGACACGCATCATAACCTCTGGCTGGAAGTTTCCATGAGGGGTGCAGCCCAAGACAGTGTCCAAAATAAGCTCCATTGCCCCTCATTTGCCAAAAGTCAGGGTGTCCTAAACACCCTTCATTTGAACCAGGAGTGATCAAATAAGCCTGCCTTTCATACTGCTCTGCTTCTCCAATTTGAGGCCTAATGACTGTCAGGTGTAGATTTTCTATGTGATTTGGAGTCATGAGAAAACCCAAGCACCTATGGGCTATCCACTGTAGGGCTTTGAAGAACTCATTTGACCCAAATGATCCCTATTCTCACTTGACGGAAGTCAGGAACTGAAAAGGTCGGGCGAACTTCGGAGGAAAAGACCACCAAGAGACTGTCTCATGCCACAGCAAAGGGTTTATTGGGGGTCCAGCATGCTGAGGCTCAGAGCTCACTTCAGAGGAGCAAAGAACAAAGAGCCCCGAGAACAACTTGAGCAGAGTTTATATACATTCTTTAGAGAGGGCAGGGACTTTACATACATCATAGCCTCCTTTAGAAAATCATCATATACCGCGGGAAAATCAAATAATAACTCTAAAACATGATTAGCACATTCATTGGCGGGAACAGGTTGGGCAGCGGGTGATTGGTCAGCCGTGAGAAGGAGTATACATTTAAACTGATTGGTTGAAGCACTGAGATGTATACATGCAGATCTGCATGGTTTCTGGGAAGGGGTGGTTAAGTAATGAAGTGGTCAGGGAAGATTTCAACACACATCTAATGGGAAGATCCGGGAATTGTCTTAAGTGCCACAGGAATTTCAGGTTCTGAGTGCAGCTTGGAAAATGTACAAAACCTGGTTCTTTACGTTTCAATTTCAATTTCTTTTATTCTTTCATTTCCCACCCCTTTTTCTGACTACTTTTAATCTTAAAAGTAATGAATCAAAATTATTGTGGGGTTTCACATTCTATTCCTACCAGTGCAGCATATTTCTGTCTGATTATCATGAGTTTCACCTGCCTAATCTGAGCCTGGAGAAAGGAAACTATGTGGTTAAGCAAACAAGGTCCCACAGTTAGCAACACCATAAGGATGATCAGGGGTCCAGCTAAGTCTGATATTAGTGTAGTTACCAGGGGTACTGGGTTAACCATGACTCAAAGCACCCTTGTTGAATCTTCCATTCTCTCTGGCGCTCTTCAAGGTATTTTCTTAATTTACTCATGAATTATTTTGCAACTCCAATATGGTCAGCATAAAAACAACATTCTTCTCTCAGTGCAACACAGAGGCCCTCTCCCTCATCAAGAGGAGGTCTAATCCTCACCTGTTCTGTAAAACAACTTCAGAGAGAGAGGTTAAGGATTCCTGCAAAGCTGTGATGGAGGCCTCTAACGTCTTCAAGTCTTGATTTATTGCTGTTTCTAATTGGGCCATTTGTTGTTAACCACGCATCATAGAAGCTGTTCCCATACCCACTCCTGCAGCAGCTCCTATCCCCAATAGGATGGCTAGAGTAAGGGACAATGGTTCCCCTTGATATCGGGTTGTTTGTCCCCCTAGTAGACCTTCAAATGATTAGGCATTATGATAGAGTACCCTGGAGAGTATCTGCACCATTACACAATAATTTACAGGGCTGTCAAAGACCTGGGCTGAAATACAAGGAGTTCTGACTGTGTGGAGTTCAGTACCATAAAGGTTCCTTTAATTAGTTTCCAGGGGGAGGAGTCAGATGTACTCTGGACTGGGGAAGTAGGCAAAGACGGAATCCAGGAAGTATTAGATGGTAGAGGGGTTCTGGTAGATCTAGGCATGGAAGGTTTAGGAGGCTTAATTCCTGGCTTGAGGGGATTGGGTCCTATTGCTGTGGGATTTTCTTTCTTTTTAAGCCAGACGGTGAACCAGAGACCAAATTCATCACCTGGGCCATAAATATAGAATCGCATTCCCCACGTATTTCCCGTAAGCCAGGTTTTTCTGAGGTAGCCCCTTCCTTTGGAAGTGAAAGTTATATTGAGGGGGTAACATAGAGTATTCTTTCCACAGCGAGTTTTTGACACCACTGGGCTAGCAGCACATTTCTTGGGATCAATCCAGGTGTCATTTCATCCTACCGGAATCATACCTTTCTGGGGAGTTTGGGTTCCACCATGCAGCTTTCGTTTGTTCACAACCCCAAGATCTACAATAAAAGTCACTGGGTCCTCCACAGGTTTGGGCCTGTTTTATGACTTTGGAAATCAGGTGGGCACACATAATAGTCAAGACTGGCTAGTTTACACCTGAGCTGGGGGAGATGACATCCATAATTCATCGGTTAAGGTGGTCTATGTTGCCCTGGTTAGGGTTTGAGTGGGATCTGTGTGGGGTCCTCTATGTCAGGGAGATTCCAGTCAGGGAAGCCTATGGCAAGCTGACAAATGTCCGGGTGGAGAGATGGCCACCAAGTCCATAAGGTGGCTGTTTGTGAAATAGATCACACTACTTGCCCATTAGGATTCATTACTTGCCCTTGTTGTTGAGCACGCTGATGGGGATTAGGGCTGCTGGTGGTCATGGGAAGAATCCATAGCCCTACCCACATGACGGACACGCAACTTGAGATGGATACCAGTCTGTAGAAATTTCCAGCCAGAGTCTGTACAGGGCTCAGGCATGAGATGGGAGGCATTGATCCAGGAAGTGATCCCATCCACTTTCACCACTGTGGGTGTTATAAGCAGCACCTGGTATGGTCCTTTCCAGTGGAGTTCCAGGGATGACACCTGACACCATCTCACGTAGACAAAGCCTCCCACTTGATATCAATGTGGGGTTCCCTCGTCTCCAGTCTGATAAGCAGAGGCCAAATGTTTCCACAGGTATCGCTGGGTGCTGGGTTTGTTAAAGGGCTTTAAATCTGTCAAGCAAGGGGGTGTGAAAGGAATCATTAAGTCTCATATTTGGGATTAGGTCCCCTACTGGAGGAAGGGCACCATTGAGAATTTCATAAGAGGTGAGGTTACACAAAGAGGCGGAGGGGGTATTTCTTTCACAAAACAGTGCATAAGGTTGGAGCATAGTCCAATTTTTTATGCCAGTATCCAAGCTTAATTTTGTTAAGTACTCTTTGATGGTTCTATTCATCCTTTCTACCTGTCCTGAGCTCTAGGGTCTATAAGCACAATGTAACTTCCAATTAATCCCCAGGGTCCTGGCAAATCCCTTACTTTCCTGGGGCATGAATGCCGGTCCGTTAGCGGACCCTATTACCTTAGGCAGGCCGAACCTTGGAAAAATGTCTTCTACGATCTTTTTGACTACCATCTGAGCTGTTTCTTTCTTCATGGGGAAGGCTTCGACCCATCCTGAAAAAGTATCTACAAAGACTAGGAGATATTTAAGTTCATACCTTGCTGGCTTAATTTCAGTAAAGTTCAATTCCCAGAATTGTCCTTGTCTGGTTCCTCGTAAGCGCTTCCCTGCAGGAAGCTTGGATGGGTAAGCATTAACTACTTGGCAGACTTGACAAGCTCTAGTCACCTGCTCAGCTATTTCTTTCCTCTGTGAGTCAGTCAATAATAAGTCCTTTCTCTGGTCCTTTAAGAGTGCCTATATCTTCTCTGAGTCTAAGTGGGTGAGCTGGTGTACGTCTTTGACATAAAGGTGGGCTTTTTGAAATTGTAAACTTGGCTCTGTAGGATCCCAGAGTTCTGTATCTGTCTCCTCAGATGATAAGTTGCCTGAATGTTCTGGTGCCGCCAAGTCTCCTGATTGTTGTTCCCCCTGGTGTGGAAAAAGTTAACACAGTCACTCCATTTAGGGCTGCCAATTAAGCTTCCTCATCTGCCCTTCTTTTTCCAACCGCCACGGGTTCGTTTTCCTTCTGGTGCCCTGGGCAGTGCACTATAGCTAGTTCCTTAGGGCCCTGCACTGCTGAGAGAAGTTGGAGGATCTCATCTTTGTTCTTTATTTCTTTCCAGGTGGAGGTTAATAACCCCCTTTGCTGGTAAATAGCCCCGTGCACATTTGCAGTGCATAGCGGCTATCAGTGTATATGGTGGCCCTTTTGCCTGTTGCTAGTTCCAATACTTTCGTAAGGGCAATCAGTTCTGCTTTTTGGGCTGATGTCAGTTCTGGGAGACCAGAGGAACAGATGACATTAATTTTGCTAACTACTGCTTCTCCAGCCCACCGCTTACCATCTTGGAGGAAGCTGCTGCCATCCATAAACCATACAACTTCAGGGCAAGGCAGTGGCTGATCCTTCAAGTCTCGTCGTATACTGGTTTCCTCTGCCAGTATGTGTTGACACTCATGAGCGACGGGTCTTGATGATTCTTCTGGCAGCAGTGTAGCCGGGTTGAGTGGAGCAGCGGGTCCCAGCGTGATTCTGTCTTTGTCAAGCAAGAGGTTCTGGTAGTGGGTTATTCTAGAGTTTGATAGCCACATCTCTGGAGGCTGACAGATGATGCACTCCAGGGCATGGGGGACTATAATCGTTAGCTTCTGTCCCAACGTTAATTTATCAGCATCTTTTATTAGAAGGGCTGCCGCTGCTATAGCTCTTAAGCAATGGGGCGACCCACTAGCCACTGGGTCCAGTTTATTTGATAAGTATTCTACCAGCCTTTTCCAAGGTCCCAAAGTCTCAGTGAGCACAACCCGTGCTATTCCTTTCTTTTCCTCGATGTAGAGAGTGAAGGGTTTTTCTATATCTGGGAGTGCTAAGGCCGGAGCAGATAGCAGCACCTTTTTTCTGACATTATCAAAAGCTTGTTGGTGCTCAGGGGTCCATTGGAAGTGGGCATCCCCCTTTATCAGCGGGTATAAAGGGGCAGCCAGAGACGCGAACCCAGGAATCCATAACCTGCAAAAGCCGGCAGACCCAAGAAACTCCCTGAGTTGTCTCTTATTAGATGGGGGCAGTATCTGCACAAAGGTTCGTTTTGTGGGCTCAGTGAGCCATCCTTTGCCACCCCTAAGAAAATAACCCAGGAAGATTACTTCTTGCTGACAAATTTGGGCCTTTTTGGCAGAAGCCCTATATCCAAGCCGAGCAAGCTTGGAAAATAATGCTTGGGTCCCTGACTCATAGTTCTCTTTGGTGTCGGCTGCCAGTAGCAGACCATCCACATATTGGAGTATGGTGACATCGGGGTGTGCAGTTTTGAAGTCATTGAAGTCCTTGTGGAGGGGTTAATCAAAGAGAGTGGGAGAGTTTTTGAACCCCTGTGGGAGTCTAGTCCAGGTTAGTTGGACAGATGTTCCTTTTTCGGGGTCTATCCACTCAAAAGCAAACAGCAACTGACTGTCCTTATGTACGGGCAAGCAAAAGTGAGCATCTTTTAAGTCTAGCACAGTGTACCATTCCTGCTCGAGATTCAGAGTGCTAAGCAAATTATATGGATTCGGTACAGTGGGGTGAATGTCCTGCACTCTGTTGTTGATCTCTCTTAGGTATTGAAGCGTCCGGTAGTCCCCAGTTCCTGGCTTTCTTATTGGTAGCAGGGGGATATTCTAGGACAAATGACAGGGCCTTAAGACCCCAAGAGCCAGGTATTTCTGAATATGGGCCCTTATCCCATCCTTAGCTTCTTTGATTAGAGGATATTGTTTAACACTGATTGGAGAGATAGAGGCTTTTAATTCTACTACTATTGGAGGTTGTTATATGGCTAGACCTAACCCAGCAGTTTCTGCCCAGGCATTAGGATAATCTTTTATCCATTTCTGGGGTAGTTTGCCTGTTTGATCAGTCCTAGGAGGCGCGAAGTGTTGATGTTCATCTTCTACGGATGTTGTCAAAGCCATGACTATGGGAGTTTTTACTGAAGGCTTTAGAAACTCCACTTGGGGACCATCAGGGTTAAAGGTTATTCTAGCCCAGAGTTTGGTAAGCAGATCCCAGCCCATCAATGGGGCTGGGCATTCTTGGATTACTTGGAAAGCGTGGTGGACTTTTCCATTTCCTAGGTCCATAGTCCTCTTAGTTGTCCCAGCCCAATATCTACTGCCATTAGTACCTTTAACAGGGGACCATTTATTTGATAGGGGGCCCAGTGGGGTCTTAAAGGTTGATTATACTGCTCCTGTATCCACTTCAAAGTTCACTGGGGTCCCCTCCACTTTAAATGTTACCCTGAGATCGGAGAGGGGATCCGAGCCCCGACTTTCCTAGTCCTCTTCTAGAGTCAGCACGGCGGACTGGCATCTCTGCTTCTTTTGGGGGCACTCTTTGGCCTAGTGTCCTGTTTTCTTTATAGTAGGCACAATGATCTGAGGCCAGGGGCAGCCATTGGCGGGGGCCCAGGTATCCCTTTCTGTCTCCCTGCTTTTTAACTTCTGGCATATTTGGTGCTCTGACCAGAACCTTAGTCAATGCTTTAGTCTGCCTTTTGCTCCTTTCATCCTCCTTTTGTTCCCTTTCCGTCTCTCTCCTCTGTTCCCTTTCCTCCTCAGTTTCTCTCTTATAATATACTTTCTCAGCATCTCTTACTAAATCTCTCAAGGTCTTATCTTGTAATACATCTAGACGTTGTAACTTTCTCTTAATATCTAGGGCAGCCTGCTCGATAAAGGCCATTGCAACAGATGCTTGTTCATCCTCTGCCTGAGGATCAAAAGGAGTATATTTCCTATATGCTTCCATAATTCTCTCCAGAAACATAGAGGGAGACTCATTAGGCCCTTGGATAATCTCTCTTACCTTGGCCAAATTAGTCGGCCCTCTGGCGGCCACTCGGAGACCCGCTATTAGAGTCTGGCGATAAGTGGACAGATGCTACCTACATTTAAAAGTGTTTGGGTGCCAGTTGGATCGGTTCATTGGCCCGTAGGGACGGAGAGGAAGCATCATAGGGGCTTCCGAGTTTTCTATTATCCGTCACCGGCGGGTTCCTTTAGGTGGCCCAGCTTCCTCCAGGGGAGGAGGGGTTGCTGCTGCTGCAGAGAAGTCCCCTGGAGTGCTTGGGTCTGGCCCAATTGCCTCTAGCGGCGGAGAGGCTGAGTCAGCGGCGAGAATATCATCTGGAACGTGTTGGGGGTTGGAGAGCGAGGGTAGAGGATAAGGAGGGGGAGGAGTGTCCAGTCTTGTGACTCAGGGAGAATGGAAGGAAGAGGGGGAGGAGTGGAAGGTTTGAATGATAGGATGCTGGGGGAAGGGGTATATGGCTGTTGATCTGGGTGGCCACGTGGCCCCGGCTGAAAGACAATATCTCTGACTTTTCGGATTAGAGGGAAGTAGAAGGATCCTTCTGGGGGGCCACCTGACTCCGAGAATGGGCCATTCTGAAGCACAGAGAATCTGCCAGGTACGGCATTTTACTGAAAAAGAAAGATTCTGGGCCCTTGAGCGGACATCAGTCCAATGATCAAGTGTCAGGGACAGAGAAGTGGAAGTGCTTTGTCCCATAATGAGAGTTACTCAAACAGGGACAGTGAAGACACAAACGCAACACAGACAAAGACAAACAGTAAACGTTTAACATGAGTCCAAGACAAAGATTAGAACTGAGTAACTGCCAAAACCTGATGGGTTAGACAATAAAGACAGCCCGTAAACTAAACATGAGTTCAGAACAATGACCAAAACTGAGTAGCCGGCAAAACCTGATGGGCTGGCGAACCGAATCCTGAAGCAAAATATAAACGAATTGAGGAAATTAGTATTCCTTGATTTCTCTAGTCCTCTGGAGTGTCCCCCAGGAACGTGGCCTGTAGCTCTGTGACACATCTGTCAGCCACCATCAGAGAGAACTATTGCTCTTCACTGACAGCCACTTTGCCAATCCATAACCTGAAACCCAAAACCAGAAAGAGGTGCCTTACTTACCCCGAGAGGAGTCCATTGGGGTCTTTCGTCCGCCGCTGCCGGATATCTCACCTGGGGCCTCCAGATGAATAGGTGGGGCGAACGTCAGAGAAAAAGACCACCAAGAGGCTTTCTCATGCAACAGCAAAGGTTTTATTGGGGGTCCAGCATGCTGGGGATCAGAGCTCACTTTAGAGGAGCAAAGAACAAAGAGCCCTGAGAACAACTTGAGCAGAGTTTATATACATTCTTTAGAGAGGGCAGGGACTTTACATACATCATAGCCTCCTTTAGCAATTCATCATATACCATGGGAAAATCAAATAACAACTCTAAAGCATGATTAGCACTTTCATTTGCGGGAACAATTCAGGCAGGGGGTGATTGGTCAGCCCTAAGAAGGGGTATACATTTAAACTGATTGGTTGAATACCTGAGATGTATACTTGCTGAGCCGCAGGGATTCTGGGAAAGGGTTGTTAAGTAACTAGGTAGTCAGGGAAGATTTCAACACACATCTATTGGGCAGATCCGGGAATTGTCTAAACTGCCACAGGAAAGTGCAGCTTGGAAAGTTTACAAACCTGGTTCTTTACATTTCAATTTCAATTTCAATTTCTTTTATTCTTTCAGAACCTTACAGAGAAAGGCAAGAGACTTAATCCACAATGACAGCTCTTTTGGCCATTTTGGTTTTGGATGCACACATGGGATCTTTCTTTCGATCCATCTGGTGCTGATAATCTAAGTCACAGCCTCACACAGGGCCAAGAGGCTAATTAAGACACAACCATTTTCAAAGCAATTACTACTCTGAGGTCAGTTACAGAACTCAGTCTCTGAGGAGAATCACACCAGTGTTCAAGGCTAGGTGCACCCAGTCATCTTTTCCAACCACCACATAAATGACCACAATTAAAACCAAAACAATCCCACATGGCCCTCATCTTCTTCCATAGAGTCACTCATCATAATCTCTGGCTGGAGGATTCCTTGAATGGCGCAGCTCAAGAGAGTGTCCAAAATAAGCTTCCTTGCCCCTCATTTGCCTAATCTCAGGGTGGCCTGGACACCCTTCCTGTGAACTAGGATTGATCACATAGGTCTGCCGCTAATACTGCTCTACTTCTCCAATTAGAGGCCTACTGACTGTCAGGTATAAATTCCTTATGTGATTTGGATTCATGACTAAACCCAAGCACCTCTGAAGAGCTTGGAAGAACTCATTTGACCCAAAAAATCCCTATACTCCCTTGAAGAAGGTCAGGAACCTAACAGAGGAAGGCAAGAGACATCATCCACAATGACTTATGTTTTTGCCATTTTGGTTTTGGATGCACACATTGGATGTTTCTTTAGATCCATCAGGCGCTGAAAATCTAAGCCATAGCCTCTCACAGGGCCAAGAGGCTGATTCAGACACATGGCTTTCCAAAGCAATTAAGCAAAGAGCCACAGGTGATGCCCATTCATTTCCATTTGAAAACTGTTTCCTTCAGGCTTCACAAAGGGGTGGCCTGAGGCAAAGACCTTCCTGACATTCAGGGCAAAAGATCAATAGGTTAGCAAAAGGCCCAAAACAGGGTTTCTCCACTGAGGCTTTTCTGGTCACACTGATATCTGAGTTTTCTGAGATGCTCCAATTCCCTCCAGCTATCCAGAACATTGCCATGTCACAGAGTTTGGAGGTGGTACATATTTTGGACAAAAAACTATGAGCCTATTCTGGAGAGTGGCCAAAATTCAGGAAGAAAACAGAAACTTAGTAAGATAGTAGGTGTTGCCCATCGATAAGGCAACCTGCAGTCCATTACTAAAATGGACAGGATGAATGCTGGGAAGCTTTCTACTAGACAGGACACATCCATTGATGCATTCTCTTTTCTAATGTCTACAACCATGGACACAGTGGGAGACACAGACACAGAAACACTTGCCTTGTCAAAGTTCTTTCTAGAAATAGTCCACTCCAAACCAAACACACCGCCTTTCCTACCTATTCTCAGAACATGAGACAAAACCACAAACTCACACACACACTCAAAAAGGCACCTCCTTCCCCCAAGTAAGTCTGTGACTATCCAGAGTGTCCTTTGACTGGTGGGCCATTTTATGTTCCCCCGAAAAGGCCTGTCTTGTCTTAGATCTGGTCTCCTTGTCAAACACTGTGAAGTTGTCAGGAGCCTGTTCTGACCACTACATGCTTTCTCAGGGAAGGCCCGTCTTCAGAACTCTCCTCGCATTTGGCCATCCTCACATCAGTAGGTACCAAAAAAGACAGACTCTGTCCTTGGTAAATCCAAACATGTGAGCCCACTGGGACTGAGACTGGGACTGGCTCTGTGTGCCTGGCTTCCTGGATCCCAAATTCAGAGAGTTCCATCACCAAGGAAGTGAGGTAGGTCACTTATTTCAAGAATTTAATGAGTTCACTGCCTTGGCAACCACTTTGTTATAACAGTTGCTTCCAAGGGTCCCATGAGATGGAGGATACCCTACTTCCTCTGACACTTTCACTAGTTAGAATGGTATATCAACCATATGGAACCAGAAACAGCTCTCCACATTGTCCTGGTTTGGTCCATATTCTCTCCATTAAGAATAGAGAGGCTGATTCAGACACAACCCTTCATCCTGACAAGGTTGTTTGCCATGGAAGATGACTTTTGCTCTCTCAGGTCCTACATAGCTGCCTAATACTTCTCCAGGGATCATTTCTGCTTGGACCATTGAGTTTCTAAGCAGGTGGAAAATCCCCTACATTCCTGTATTGTAAGACAAACTCTGTCCCTGCTCTTCTGTAAAGGTAGATTGAGGGAACAGTGTATGGTTAGGGTTAATAACAGGTTCGATTTTGGGGAGGAGTCATTCTGTTGGATGAATAATGGTATTGGGAACCTGCGATATTTACAAGAATATATAGGTAAAATATAAGTATGGAAACAGAAATCTAGGTATGATTTGAAGCCCAGAAGGACATTGGGACCTTCATTGGGATACTTAGCTTTGAATTATGTTCTGCACAGATGTCTCAGATAAATCGATATACAATGTTATAGGACCTTGTACCTTGGATGATTGAATGTCGAAGAGAACATCCAGGATAAAAGGGATAGTTGGTAGTATTAGGAAGACAGTTTGTAAGTTTAAAAAGAAGAGTGAGTATAAGTTTTGGACCAAAAATTCTTTAGCAATAGGGTTTCGGGTAGAGAGTGAATATGAATGTCAGAACGTGTGAAGAATCAGTCACAATGATGAACTGGGAAAAATATGTAGGAAAGCAGATATCCATAGAGACATTAGGAAATCATGCAAAGTGTAAAGTGAGTGATTGGATTAGACATTTTCAATATGATTGAGTTTCAATATATAATCTTAGGAAAAAACAAATATGTAGTCCCCAAAAAGATTGACAAGTGGGAGCATTAGGCAGCCTGGACATGGATGTTTTTAGTAATCCATGTTCATTTTCCATTTAGACTTTGGTACAATCATAAGTGTGATGTTTGCATTTTCTGACCAGAATATTACTGTGATAAAATGTATATGTGGATCAGGTAACATGAGTATTTCTTCCACCATTTCTTGGAGCCATATTTTGAAGATGTATAAATTAGTATTGTGGGTAAAAATAGATGTACCCTGTGTCTATGAATATAGAGATAATGCATGAATAGAGCGTAGTGTGAATAAATAATATTACTTGTTCCAACTTTAAATAATGGATTAAATTGATATCTAAAAATATTCAGGAAATCTTATATTGATATACATACATTCATTTCAACCAGTAATACATCTAATGGTAATATTAGGGTTGTGGTTTATCCTGAAGTGTGTGTGAGTTTTGCTTCAAACTGATTATGGAAATCAAATATAGTATTTTTGGAAAGAAGTCTCATGAAAAGACCAGTCAAGAAACATGGAGGAATACTTGTGTTCTGAAGCAGGAAGTGATTGACATTGAAACAAATGTCTAAAAATTTGTGAACTTGTGGATAAAATATATATCCTACGATGTGCATAAACTGCAGAAATAGTAATGTACCATTGTTGAATAAAAATGAACGTCAAATTATATGTCATGTCCCATAGGAGTCTACTTGCGTTGATATTAAACTGGGTCAGTTACTCTAGAAATATTAGGATTTGTGTGCAGCTTTCACTGAAGTCAGTTTTCAGTACTAGGAAACAAATATATATTTCAAGTTGATGAATAATTCTGAGAATAATCTTGTGAAAAATCGATTATAAATCTAAATACATCAACATGAATAAATTTAGGGAGTATATATAAGACACATATATTTCGTATTTTGAAAAAACTGGAGAGTATGTATATATATATGTATATATATATATATATATATATATATATATATATATATATATATACACACAAAACATACACACAGACTATAAAAAGTAGCAATACATATGCTAATCGAAATTCATCATTGAATATATATAATTCACATATGCAAAAATAATTATTTTACTGAACATGGATTTTTGTATAATGTTTTTCTATTAGGAAGCTCACCCATAGGTTGAATTTTCAGTTTCAACAGCGTTTAGGAGGAGGGATCTCTTCTCACAATTTGTATCTTCCAAGTCAGACAACACAAAAAAATTAACCTGTGATACCAGGTAGGATTCTATATGTGCATATAAATATACATGTGCTGAATAGTCTATAGAGAAAGGGAGACAGGAATTCACATATTAGTTAATTTTAAAAACACATGGAGAATTATTTTAACCAAAAATTGACTAGATTTATAACACCTACCCTTTATCATGTAAAAGGCAAGTCCAAATATACACCATGCCTCCACTGAACTGCATGTATTTCTATTTTGTTTTGGTTATTTTTCCTCCATCATATTAGGATTAGTAGTCAGAGTCTAGTAGGGTATGGGTTAGTGTCATGGTTTCAGTATTTTGATTGGAAAATAAGAAAATGAATCCAATGTGTATGCAAATATGTGCCACACAAAAATATTCCCACTCTCATCCAGAACAATGAATTGCCATTACCTTCACCCCAAATAAGACACAATTAGAGGAGAAGAGTTAGAAAATCTGTGAATACATATATGGAATGGAACATAATCAGGAGTTCACAACCTTGGAGGTGGTAGAGGAGTTTCCAAAAGTTAGGGTCAGTGTAAACACTCCACAAACATGGAGCTCTGCTGGCCTAAAAACTTCTTGAGATACTGTCTCTGAGTTCGGGCACTTGAAATATATGTTGTTGTCAGGAGCTTTAGCTTCATTTGTAGTGAGACCATCAAAGATGGGTCTGCATCTATGTGACCTGGAGAACATGGTTTCTTTTTTTTTTAATGAACATAAGGGAGCAGTGCTGAATTCTCTCTTTGTAGGTAAACTGTGGCCACTCGGGTCTAAGTGTCTCCCCATGTGGACTGTGAAGCCATTTGGTCATCCTCCACTTTTTGTGGTGTTTCTTGCTGCTGCACTGGGAGTATGGTATTTACTTAACGAAATACAATGAGTTCAACTGGGACAAAATGCTAGAGTGAGTTCTGTCATGTGTGGTGGGTCAGGTTCTCCAGGAGAATGCACCAACAAGTCTTCTATCCAACATAGCTTGTCCCCTTGACCATAGCAACCTGTTTCTTAAAATTGACGTTAAACCTCTCCATATAACGAGATGCCTTTACATATAAGGGTCTGCTGGCTACACTATTTCAGTCACAAGCCATTTGGAAGCCAATGGAAGATCCACATGACCCCACCACAGATATTTTATCACACATCTGCACACCACTGCTCTAGGCCCACTACTCAGCAGGCTCCAACTTACTGGCATCTCTGTTCTACACCATTTTCATAAAACCAAGTCAATTAAGCCACTGTCTGGTACACTCATGATCAGAAAAGGACATCCAAAGATTCTCCAGTGCCACCTGGTCATAGGAATTTCAAATATATCATGGTATTTATCTGGGATTAGGAAGATAGACGGTAGGATTAAAAAGAAGGGTGAGTAAAGGATTTGGACATTAAGTTCTGCTTCTCCAATTTGAGGCGTATTGTCATGCATGGGCGACTCTCATGCCTGGCCTCCAAAAATCCCAACACAATTCATAGCAATACATCTCTAAGGTCATTTCCAAAACTCCGTTTCTAAGGGGAATCACAGCAGAGTTCAAGCCCAGGTGGACCCATTCATCTCTTCCAACCGCCACACAAGTGACCACAATTAAAAACAAAACACTCCCACATGGCCCTCATTTTCTTCCATGTAGACACTCATCATAATCCCTTGCTAGAGGTTTCCATGAGGGACACAGTCCAAGACAGTGTCCAAAATAAGCTCCCTTCCCCTTCATTTGCCTAAAGTCAGGGTGGCCTGGGCACCCTTCCTGTGAACCAGGAGTGATCAAATAGGCCTGCCATTAATGCTGCTCTGCTTCTCGAATTTGAGGTCTACTGACTGTGGGGTTTAGATACTTTATGTGAATTGGAGTCATGAGAAAACCCAAGAATCTCTGGGCTTCCCTCTGCAGGGCTTTGAAGAACCCATTTGAGTGAGTCTAGGAGTTGGACCAAAAGTTCTTTAGCAATAAGGTTTTGGTGAGAGAGTAAATGTAAATGTCAGCACATTTGAAGGGTCATTCCCAATGATGTACTGGAGAAAAGGTATTTGAAAGCAGATATCAATGGAGACATTAGGAAATCAGGCAAAGTACAAAGTGAGTGGTAGGATAAGACATTATTAACAGGGTTGAGTTTGAATATATAATCTTAGGAAGAAACAGATATGTAGTCACCAATAGGAATAATATTTGAGATCAT
The DNA here is from genome assembly GCF_048772815.1 of Callospermophilus lateralis. Classification (NCBI taxonomy): domain Eukaryota; kingdom Metazoa; phylum Chordata; class Mammalia; order Rodentia; family Sciuridae; genus Callospermophilus; species Callospermophilus lateralis. Next base: position 1,125,741 of record NW_027514417.1, read on the forward strand.
TAGGGAACCAGGACATGGATGTTGTTAGTAATACATGCTCACATTCAATTTAGGCTTTGGTACAGTCATAAGTGTGACCCTTGAATTTTGTGTCAGGAATATTACTGTGATGAAATGTATATGTATATCAGGTGACTAGAGTACTTTTTCCACCATTTCTGAAAGCAATATTTTAAAGACTTATAAATTAGTATTGGGGATACAAATACATAGACCCTGGGTCTATGAATATAGAGATGATGCCTTAATAGACCATACTGTGAATAAATAATATAACAGGTTCCACTTTTAATATTGGATTGAATTGATATCTGAAAATACATAAGAAATTTTATGTTGATATACAATCATTCATTCCAAACAGTTATACATCTAATGGTAATAATAGAGTTATGGTTTATCATGATGGGTGTGTGAGTTTGCCCCAAAAGTGATTATGGAAATCGAAAACAATGTGTTCAGAAAGAAGTCTCATGAAAAAAAGAGTCAAGTAAGCTGGAGGAATACATGTGTTCTGAAGCAGGAAGTGATTGAAAGTGAAACAAATGCCTTTAAATTTGCTAAATTGTGGAAGAAATATATATCGTATGATGTGCATAAAATGAAGAAAACTAATATACCAGTGTTGAATAAAAATGAACGTCAAAATAGACATCATGGAACATAGGAATCTACTTGCACCGATGTTAAACTGGGTAAGTTACTGTAGAAATATAAGCATTTGTATATACCATTCACTGAATTTAGTTTTCAGTACTAGGAAACAGATATGTAGTTCAGGTGGATGAATATTTCTGAGAATAATCTTGTGAAAAGTTGATTAGAAATCCAAATATATGAACATTAATGAATTTAGGAGTGTATAATAAGACACATGTATTTTACATTTTGAAAAATCTGGAGAATATATATATATATATATATATATATATATATATATATATATATATATATATATATATACACACACAAAACCCACACAGAGCAATTAAAAAGTAGCAATATATATGCCAATCAAAATTCATATGATCCACATATCCAAAAATATTTATTTTACTGAACATGAATTTATATATAATGTTGTTCAACTAGGAAGCTCCCCCATAGGTTGAATTTTCTGTTCCACAATTTGTATCTGTCAAGTTGGCCACCTCACAAGTATGTACGTGTGATGCCAGGTAGGACTCAATATGTGCATATACAAATACATGTGCTTAATAGGCTACAGAGAAAGGGAGACAGGAATTCACATATTTGTTAACTTTAAAAACACACGGAGAACTACTTCAATTAAAAATTGACTAGATTTATAACTCCAAACCTATATATTGCAAAAGGCAAGCCCAACTATACACCACCCCTCCTCTGAACTGCTTGTATTTCTATTCTGTTTGAGTTATTTTTCTCCATCACATTAGGATTAGTAGTCAGAGTCTAGCAAGCTATGGGTTAGTGTCAGGGAATCAGTATTTCGAATGGAAAATTGGAAAATGAGCACAATGTGTATGCAAATATGTGCTACACAAAAATCTTCCCATTCTCTTCCAGAAAAATTTATTGTAATTAACTCCGCCCCAAGTAATACAGAATTAGAGAAGAAGAGTTAGAAAATCTGTGAATACATATCTGGAATGGAATATGCTCAGGAGTTCACAACCTTGGAGGTGTTAGAGGAGTTTCCCAAAGTAAGGGACACGGTAAACATTTCTCAAATGTGGAGCTCTGGTGCCCTAAAGACTTCTTGGGAAACTGCCTATGTGGTTGGGCACTTGAAATATATATTGTTTTCAGGAGCTTTTGATTTCTTTCTAGTGAGACCATCAAAGCTGGGTCTGCATCTATGTGACCTGGAGGACATGGATTCTTATTTTCCAATGTACATGAGGTAGCAGTGCTGAATTCTCTCTTTGTAGGTAAACTGGGGCCATTGTGGGCTAAGTGTCTCCCTGGGGGACTGTGAAGCCATTTGGTCATCCTCCAATTTTCATGGTGTTTCTTGCTGCTGCACTGGGACTTTGGTATTTGCTTCACGATATACAAGGAGTTCAAATGGGACACAGTGGTGGAGGGAGTTCTGTCTTGTGCGGTGGGTCAGGGTTCTCAGGAGAATGCACCAAGCAGGCTTCTATCCCTCATAGCTTGCCCCCTTGTCCATAGAAACCTGGTTCTGAACATTGCCCTGAAACCTCTCCATATAACAATATGCCATTTCATTGAACATTCTGCTGGCTGCACCATGTCAGTCACAAGCAATTTGGAAGCTAATGGCAGATTGACATGGCCTCACAAAGATGTTTTATCATACACCTTCCCACCTCTGCTCTAGGCCCACCACTCAGTAGGCTCCAACTTACTGGTATCTCTGTTCTACACCATTTTTATGAATCCCAGTCAATCAAGGCACTGCCTTATAGATTCATGAATGATGTAGGACATCCAAATGTTCCCAGTGCGACCAGGTCATGGGAAATTCAAAAATTTCATGGTATTTATCTAGGCATTTTTCAAGGATGAAGTTGGAGGCACTGTGGGTTTTAATTCATTCGGGAACCATTAAATGGTGAGGATGCTCATTTCAATGAACGCTATCGAGAACTCTCACAGGCAAGACTTTCCAAAGAGTGGCCAAAAGGTCACATGAAGCCAGGCTCATTGAGGTCTACAATGTGAGGTCCATGTTTGTTTTGATTCTCAACTATGGCTGACATGCCTTTAAGAATAAAATCATGTGATATCCTGGCTGAGATTCCCAGTGCTCTGTGGAAAGGTACCCTGGGCCTATATCTCAGTTTCCATGGGCGACTCTCATGCGTGTCCTCCTAAAATCCCAACACAAGTCATGGCAATACTTCTCTGAGGTCAGTTTCAGAACTCACTCTCTAAGGGGAATCACGCCACTGTTCAAGCCCAGGTGGACCCAGTCACCTCTTCCAACCGCCACACAAATGAAAACAATTGAAACCAAAAAAAATCCCACATGGCCCTCATTTTATTTCATATAGACACTGAACATAACCTCTTCCTAGAGGTTTCCATGAGGAGCACAGTACAAGACAGTATCCAAAATAAGCTCCCTTGCCCCTCGTTTGCCTAAAGTTTGAGTGGCCTGGACACCCTTCCTGTGAAACAGGAGTGATCCAATAGGCCTGCATTTAATACTGCTCCACTTCTCCAATTTGAGGCCTACTGACTGTGGGATTTAGATTATTTATGTGTATTGGAGTCATGATAAAACTTAAGCACCAATGGGCTAGCTTCTGCAGGGCTTTAAAGAACTCAATAGACCCAAAGGATCGTTATTCTCACTTGATGGAGGTCAGGAAACTTACAGAGAAAGACAAGAGAATTCACCCACAATGACTGCTCTTTTGGCCATTTTGGTGTTGGATGCATACATGGGATCTTTCTTTACATCCATCAGGTGCTGACAATCTAAGCCACAGCCTCACACTGGGCCAAGAGCCTGATTCAGACACATCCCTTTCCAAAGCAATTAAGCAAAGAGACACAGGTGATGCCCATTCATTTCCATTTGAAAATGGTTTTCTTCAGGCTTCACAAACGGGTTGGCCTGAGGCAAAGTCCTTCCTGACTCAGGGGAAAAGAACAATTGTTAAGCAAAAGGCCCAACCACGGTTTCTCCACTGAGATGTTAGTAGTCACACTGATATCTGAGTTTTCTGAGATGCTCGCCATTCCCTTAAGCTATCCAGTATATGGCCATGTGACAGAGCTTGGTGGTGGTACATATCTTGGACACAAAACCATGAGCCTATTCTGGAGAGTGGCCATAATTCAGGAAGAAAACTGGAACTTAGGAAGATAGCAGGTGTTACCCATTGATTATGCAAGCCCTGGTCCATTCATTAATTGGGCAGGATGAATGCTCGGAAGCTTTCTAATAGACAGGACACATCCATTGATGCATTCTTTTTTTTCTAATGTCTACAACCACGGACACAGTGATATACACAGACATAGAAACACACGCCCTGTGAAACGATTTAGTAGAAACATTTCACTCCAAACCACAAAACCGTCTTTCCTACCTATTCTCAGAACATGAGACAAAACCACAAACCCACACCAACACCCAAAAAGGCACCTGCTTCCCTCAAGTAGGTCTGTGACTATCCAGAGTGTCCTCTGACTTCTGGACCATACTATGTTCTCCCAAAATGGCCTGTCCTTTATCAGATCTGGTCTCCTTGGTCAACTCTGTGAAGTTGTCAGGAGCTAGTGGTGAGCCACTACCTGCTTTCTCAGGAATGGCCCCTCTTCAGAGCTTTTCTGGTATTTGGCCATTCTCACATCAGTAGGTACCAAGAAAGATTGACTCTGTCCTTGGTAAATCCAAACAAGTGAGCCCACAGGGACTGTGACTGAGACTGGCTTGGATGCCTGGCTTCCTGGATCCCATGTTCAGAGAGTTCCATCACCACGGAAGTGAGGTGAGGTCACTTCCTTCAGGAACTGAATGAGTTCACTGGCTTGGCAACCACTTTGTCCTAACAGTTTCTTCCAAGGGTCACATGAGATGGTGGCTGCCCCAACTTCCTGTGACACTTTCACAAGTTACATTGGTATATCAAACATAGGAACCTGGGAACAGCTCTCCACAGAGGCCTGGTTTGGTCCATCTTCTCTACATTAGGACGAGAGAGGCTGATTTGGACACAACCCTTCATCCTGGCCAGGTTGTTTGTCATGTAAGATGACTTTTACTCTCCCAGGTCCTTCATAGCTGCCTACGTCTTCTCCAGAGGACATTTCTGCATGGACCTTTGAGGTTCTCAGCAGGTGGAAGATCCACTACATTCCTGTATTGTAAGACTAACTCTGTCCCTCCTCTCTGTAATGTTAGATTGAGGGGAAAGTGTACGGTTAGTGTTAATAACATTTTCGATTTGGGTTAGGAATCATTCTGCTGGATGAATAATGGTATTGGGAACCTGTGATATGTATGAGAATATATAGGTGAAATACATGTATGAAAACAGAAATCTAGGTAAGTTTTGAAGCCCAGAAGAGAATTGGGCCCTTGATTGGGATACTTAGCTTTGAATTAGGTTCTGCACAGATGTGTCAGATTAATCAATATTCAATGGCCTAGGACCTTGTACCTTGGATGATTGAATGTAGAAGAGAACATCCAGTCAAAAAGGGATAGTCGGTAGTGAAAGGTTAATAAAATAGGTACTTGTCACTTCCTGTTTCTCTGTATGCTTAACAAAACACTTTTGAAATCTTGAGAACTCTTTGCTAATCTTGTTCCCAGAATGTGCTCTCCCCAACTGCCAAACTGCAGAATGTACTCCCTCACCCGTGTGCACGCACACTGCCCACTCACCCGGACCCATCAATAAACTTTCCTCCCTGCCCTCTCCAAGAAAATTATATAAACTCTGCTTAAGGTGTTCTCAGGGCTCTCATCTCTTTTCAATTGAGCTCTGAGCCCCAGCATGCTGGACCCCCAATAAACCCTTTGCTGTTGCATGTGACAATCTCTTTGTGGTCTCTTCCTCCAAGGCTTGCCCGACCTTTTCATATGGAGGTTCCACTGAAATCCAGCAGCGGCGAATGTGAGACCCCATGTGTCGTGGCTTTCACTATTTGTGTATCTTTCATTATGGGACAGAGCACTTCAATGCCTCTGTCCCTGACCATTGATCACTGGCCCAAAGTCCACATAAGGTCTCAGAATCTTTTTTATTTAGTAAAACACTGGACCTGGAAGACGCTCTGTGCCTCATAATGACCCACCTTTCGAGTCGGATGGCCTCTAGAAGGATCTTTCTACTTCCCACTAATTTAAAAAGTTAGAGATATTGTCTTTTAGCCAGGGCCACATAGCCATCTGGATCATTCCGCCATATATCTTAACTTTGCAGGACCTCTGCAAATCTCCTCCTCCATGGGTGAAGCCTTTCCTTACCGCTGCCCCTGCTCCTACTCCTTCCCCCATGATCTCTCAAATCCTCTGCTCTTCTTCCTTCTCCACCCTCTGTTCTCCCTGAGTCAAAAGATTTGACTCTACTGGATTCTCCTCCCCCTCCTTATCCCCTGCCCTCTTCCCCCAATCCCCAACACCTTCTACGTGATTCCCCTGCTGCTGACTCAGCCTCTCTGCAATTGGAGGAGCACAGCACCCTCCAGATAGCTCCCCAGTGGCACACACAGCCCTTCCTTCCCTTGAGGAAGCTGGCCCAGCTATAGGAACTCGCCAGCAGTGAATAGTTGAAAACACTGGAACTCCCATGATGCTCCCCCTCCATCCCTATGGTCCAAAGATTGACGACGGCCATGGGGGAAAAAATGCAAGCCTACCAGTTTTGGCCATTCTCCTCTTCAGACGTACATAATTGGAAATATAACAATCCCCCTTTTTCTGAGCACCCCACCTGGCACACAGGTCTGGTTGAGTCATTGATGTTTTCACACTAGCCTACTTGAGATGACTGCCAACAACTCATAGGGACTGTCTTCATGACAGGGGATCAAAATAGAATACTCCTGGAAGCTGGAAAAAAATATCCTCTGACCAGATGCGTGACTGACACAACTTCCCAAGATAATCAAAGCCAGCTTTCCTTTGAACCAACCCAACTGTGGCCCCCAAATCTTTGAAGTTAGGGAGGATCTGTTCACTTATCACTGGGCTCTAATAGTGGGTTTCCGTGCGGCCGCTAGGCGACCAACTAATTAGGCCAAGGTAAGAGAGATTATTCAAGGGCCTGAAGAACCTCTCTCTATGTTTCTAGAGAGAATTATGGAGGCATATAGAAGATATACTCCTTTCAATCCTCAGGCAGAGGATCAAAAGTCATCTGTCACAATGGCCTTTATTGGGCAAGCTGCCCCGGATATTAAAAGAAAGTTAAAATGCTTAGATGGATTACAAGATATGACTTTGAGAGATTTAGTCAGAGAAGCCGAGAAGGTATACTTTAAGAGAGAAACTGAGGAAGAGAAGGGAACAAAGGGAGGATAAAAGAAACAAAAGACAGACTAAGGCGCTGACTAAGGTCCTGGTCACAACAACAAATAGGCCAGAAATTAAGAAACAGGGAGACAGGAAGGGATACCTGGGCCCACGCCAGAGGCCACTCCTTGCCTCAGATCATTGTGCCTACTGTAAAAAAAAGGACACTGGGCCAAAGAGTTCCCTAGAAAGAGACAGCCACTCCTGCAGCCATTCTGACTCTTGAGGATGACTCCAAAAGTCGGGGCTATCATCCCCTCCCGGAGCTCAGGGTAACTTTTGAAGTGTAGGGAACCCCAGTAAACTTTGAAGTGGATACAGGGGCAATATACTCAGCCCTTAAGGCCCCATTGGGCCATCTATCAAATAAAAGGTCTCTAGTTCAAGGGGCAAATGGCAGTAAGTATCGGGCTTGGACAACTAAGAGGACCATGGACCTGGGAAAAGGAAAATACATCAATCCTTCCTAGTAATCACAGAATGCCTGGCCCCATTGATGGGCAGAGATCTGCTCACCAAGCTCTGGGCCAAAATAACTTTTAACCCTGAAGGCAACCAAGTGGGATTTCTAAATCCTTCAGTAAAAACTCTTATAGTCATGGCTCTAACTATGTCAGTAGAAAATGTACATCAACTCACTCAACTTTGTTCAAAGAAACTGCAGGCATTCCTGAAGGATCAAGAACAGAGTTTTCCACTAACCAAATCACAGCAAAAGGACTGAATGGGTAACAAAAGCCTGTCGGGTCCATCAATTGGTTTATGCTTACCCTTCCAAGCTTCCTGGAGGAAAGCACCTAGGAGGAAAAAGACCAGGACAATTCTGGGAAGTGAACTTTACTGAAATTAAGCATGCAAGGTATGGACTTAAATATCTCCTAGTCTTTGTAGATACATTTTCAGGATGGATTAAAGCCTTCCCCACCAAAAAAAAAGAAAGAAAGAAAGAAAGAAAGAAAGAAAGAAAGAAAGAAAGAAAGAAAGAAAGAAAGAAAGAAAGAAACAGCACAAATGGTGGTCAAGAAAATCCTGGAAGATTTTTTTCCAAGATACGACCTGCCTAAGGTAACAGAGTCTGATAATGGACCTGCATTCATGACCCAGGTACGTTAGGGGTTAGCCAGTACCCTGGGGATTACATTGTGCTTATAGACCACAGAGTGCAGGACAGGTAGAATGAATGAATAGAACCATTAAAGAGACCTTAATGAAATTAAGCTTAGAGACCGACATAAAAGATTGGACAATGCTTCTGCCTTATGCAATGTTTCATGCAAGAAATTCTCTCTCTGTTTCTTTGAGTAACCTCACCCACTATGAAATTCCCTATGGGGCCCCTATTCCAGTAAGTGACCTAACCCAACTCTAAGACCTAACGATCCCTTCCACACCACCATGCTTGACAGACTTACAGCTGTTGAAAGAACTCAGCGATACCTGTGAAAACAGCTGGCCACTGCCTACCAACCTGGAGATGAGGGGACTCCACATCAATATCAAGTAGGAAACTTTGTCTATGTAAGACAACATCAGGTGTCATCCCTGGAACCCCACTGGAAAGGACCATACCAGGTTCTACTTATAACACCTACAGTGGTAAAGGTAGACAGAATCACTTCCTGGATCCTGGCCTCTCATCTCAAGCCTGCACCCTGTCCAGACTCTGCCTGGAAACTGGAAGAGACTGGTAACCCTTTCAAATTGTGTATTCGCCAGGTGGATGAAGCTATAGAGTCTCTCCTTGACCACCAGTAGTTCTAACCCTCATCAGCCCTTTCAGCAGCGATGGCTGATCACAAATCCTACTGGAGAAGAAGTATATATAGCCCACTTTGGGACCTGGTGGCCATTTCTCCACCCAGACATTTGTTAGCTGGCTATAGGTCTTTCCTATTAGGATATCCCTGATGAAGAGGATCCCACTAAAATTCCATTAAATACCTTTTGTACCATAAATAATGGAAACAAACATTATGGATGTCGGGACAGGTAAGCCAGGTGCAGGTTGGCTAGCCTAGATTACTATGTTTGCCCGGCAGACAATCAAAGCCACAAACAGCAACAGCTGTGTGGAGGAAAAGCCAATTTCTTCTGTAAGTCATGGGGATGTGAGCATACAGGGGCTTCCTGATGGAACCCGAACTCCTCATCAAATTCTGTACACAGCATTGGCCATATGACCAATTAGATAACCAAAACCCATGGCCCCCAGAGGGGTCTCTAGATCCTCAAATACTGTGTGACCTTTTTAACTTCTGCAAGTGCTCAAAAGGGTAAAAGGAGATTCCCCTATGTGGAGGCCTTTTCCCTCCTTCGCTCACATCCTGAACTATGCTTCTCCAATAGATCCTCACCCTCAGCCTTCTTCTCCAGACTATCTGCTGTCACTCCAAACTCAGCAACCTGATTTCTTCCCTTCAATTACTAGATCAAAAACCCAAACCAACACCGGTTCTCAGACCATTGCCCCCTGGCTGAGAAGCAGGTACTGAGGTACCCCTCCACCGACTCACTCCTCTCTTCTCTTGTCACTGCCCGCACTGGGTCCCACCAGGTCCTCTTTCCAGCTAACCCATAGCTCAAACCAGCTGAGGAGAGCCCTCAGACCCTTATCCAAATGTAATGAAAATGGCCTTTAAAGTTGCTCTTTCATCACTGAAAACAGGTTACTAAAAATTTAAAGTCCCTCACAGGCTTTGTGGATACTCACTCCCTTCTTCCCCTCTGCTCTACCTGTTCTACTGCTCAAGTTTTGTTGCTAGGAATATCCCAAACCCCTTTCCCATTATTCTTTTACATCTCTCCTTTCTCATTCTCAGATCCATGAAGCTGCTCTAAGCCCCGACTTCTCTGTCTCCCCCCTCTGTACCAGGCCCACAGAAAAGTTTTCACTGACCTTCTCCAGGAGTCTTCACCATGGCTGCCTTTAGGACTTTCAGCAAAAAAGTCCCTATAAACGATTTCAGTGTAGATAACCTTCCTCTTTTAATGTTGCCCTGTTCCACTTGGCCACTGGCTAAAAATAATCAGCACTCCTAAGCTAGACACCCCCTTACTAGTTTTTCACAAAATATGTGAACAATTCCTCTGGCCTTGAAATGGGGCTTCACAGAGATGGCAACATTTCTAAGATAAAGAAGTTACCATCTGGGCTCCATGGTAACAGCTGGCAAGGGGAAAAAAAGAAAGGGAAGTAAAAGCTCTCCCCCACCCAGTTGTCCTTGAAAAGTTAACTTGCCCAGAACAGAGAAAAAAAAAAACAGAAACAAAAACAGCTTTTTGTGAACTTCTGCAGAGTGTGATCTTCTGAGCCACTTCTCTTACATGTTGGGTACAAAATTCTGAAACTACCTAAACTTGGAATTCAGAAGATTAATTGATTACAACCGAAGCAATGCCCTCTGAATCTGGGTGCAACCAAATAGGACTGTTTCACTGTCTTTGGTGCTATCTTAGGTGCCTTGCCTTGTCCGTCCCTACAACAGTATAATTCTATATACTAAAACATTGTTGATGTTTTCATGAAATGAAAAACGGATGTGATTAATTGTGTAATGGTGCATATGTTACCCAGAATGCTCTATCATGACGCAGGTTCATTTGAAGATCGAATAGGTGGGACATACAACCCGGTTTCACTGGGAACATATGTCCCTCACTTTAGCCATCCTATAAAGAATAGGAGTTGCCACAAGGGTGGGCACAGGAACCACTGCCCTGGTCCATGGGACACAACAAATGACCCAGTTAGAAGCAGAAATAGACTAAAACTTAAATATATTAGAAACCTCCATAACAGCTTTGCAGGAATCTTTAACCTCTCTCTCTGAAGTTCTTTTACAGAACAGTTGAGGGTTGGACCTCCTCTTCATGAGTGAAAGGGACCTTTGTGCTGCATTGAGGGAAGAATGTTGTGTGAAGTTGTCAGAAGCCAGTGGTGAGCTACTACCTGCTTTATCAGGAAAGGCCCCTCTTCTTAGCTTTCCTGTCTTTTGGCCATCCTCACATCAGTAGGTACCAAGAAAGACAGACTCTGTCCTTGGTAAATCCAAAAAAAGTGAGACCACTGGGACTGGGACTGGGACTGGTTGTGCTTTCCTGGCTTTCTGAATCCCACGTTTAGAGAGTTCCATCACCCAGGACGTTATGTGAGGTAACCTCAATCAGGAAGTGAATGAAGTCACTGCCTTGGCAACCACTTTGTACTAAGAGTTGCTTCCAAGGGTCCCATGAGATGGAGGGTGCCCCTACTTCCTGTGACATTTTCACACGTTGGAATGGTATATCAACCATAGGCACCCGAGAACAGCTCTCCACACAGGCCTGGTTTGGTCAATCTTCTCTACATTAAGATGAAAGAGGCTGATAAAGACACATCCCTTCATTCTGACCAGGTTGTTTACCATGGAAGTTAAGTTTTCCTCTCTCAGGTCCTTCATAGCTGCCTACAACTTCTCCAGAAATCATTTCTGCATGGTCCTTTGAGGATCTCAGCAGGTTGAAGATCCCCTACATTCCTGTAGTGTAAGACCAACTTTTTCCCTGCTATTCTGTAAAGTTACATTGAGGGAACAGTGTATGGTTAGGGTAATAACAGGTTTTATTTGGGATAGGAATCATTCTGCTGGATGAATAATGGTATTGGGAACCTGTGATATTTACAAGAATATATAGGTGAAATATAAGTATAAAAACAGAAATCTAGGTAAGATTTGAAGCCCAGAAGAGCATTGGGCCCTTGATTGGGATACTTAGCTTTTAAATATCTTCTAAACAGATGTCTCAGATAAATCGATATACAATGGCATAGGACCTTGAAAATTGGATGATTGAATGTAGAAGAAAACATCCACTCATATAGGCATAGTTGGTAGGATTAGGAAGATAGTCAGTAGGTTTAGGAAGAAAAGTGAGTATAGGATTTGGACAAAAAGTTCTTTAGCAATAGGGTTTGCGGTAGAGAGTGAATGTAAATGTCACCACATGTGAAGAGTCAGACACAATGATGAACTGGGGAAAATATATGGGGAAGCAGATATCAATGGAGATATTAAGAAATCAGGCAAAGTATAAATTGAGTGATAGGATTAGACATTTTCAACAGGGTAGAGGTTGAGTATAAAATCTTAGAAAGAATCAAATATTTAGTCACCAATAGGATTGACATTTGAGAGAATTAGGCAATCTGGACATGGATTTTGTTAGTAATCCATGCACACGTTCCATTTAGGCTTTGGCACAGTCATAAGTGTGAACTTTGCATTTTGTTTCCAGAATATTACTGTGATAAAGTGCATATGTAGATCAGGTGACATGAGTATTTCTTCCACCATTTCTGTGGGCAATATTTTGAAGGTGTATAAATTAGTATAGGGTGTACAAATAGGTGTTCCCTGTGTCTGGGAATATAGATAAAATGAATGAATAGACCATACTGTGAATAAATAATATTACTGGTTCCAACTTTAAATATTGGATTGAATTGATATTTACAAATTTACAGGAAATCTTATATTGAGATACATACATTCATTACAACCATTTATACCTCTAATGGTAATATTAGGTTTATGGTTTATCATGAAGAGTGTGTGAGTTTTGCTTTAAAAGTGATTATTGAAATCTAAAATAAAATGAAGTATCATGAAAAGACCAGTCAAAAAACATAGAGGAATACTTGTGTACTGAAGCAAGAAGTGATTAAAAGTGAAACAAAAGCCTATCAATTTGCAAAATTGTGAATGAAATATATATCCTATGATGTGCATAAACTGAAGAAATAGTCATGTAACAGTGTTGAATAAAAATGAAGGTCAAAATACACATCATGTCCCATAGGAATCTACTTGCATTGATGTTAAAGTGGGTCAGTTACTGTAGAAAAATTAGGACTTCTATGCACCATTCACTGAATTTTGATTTCAGTACTAGGATACAATATGTATTTAAGGTGGATGAATATTTCTGAAAATAACTTTGTGAACATTTGGTTATAAATCCACATTCATGAATATGAATGCATTTAGGGATTGTATAATAAGACACATATATTTTACATTCTGAAAAATCTGGAGAGTGTGTGTGTGTATGTATGTATATATATATATATATATATATATATATATATATATATATATATATATATATATATATATAGAGAGAGAGAGAGAGAGAGAGAGAGAGGCATTAAAAGGTAGCAATATATATGCCAATCGAAATTCATCATGAAATATATAACATCCACAGATCCAAAACTATTCATTTTACTGAACATGGATTTATGTATTATATTGTTCAACAAGGAAGCTCACCCATAGTTTTAATTTTCAATTCCAACAACGTTTAGGAGGAGTGACCTCTTCTAAAAATTTGTATCTGCCAAGTCAGCCATCTAACAAAAATGTACATGTGATACCAGGTAGGATTTTATATGTACATACAAAAATACATGTGCTGAATAGGCTACAGATAAAGGGAGATAGGAATTCACATATTTGTTAACTATAAAACACATGGAGAACTATTTCAATTTAAAATTGACTAGATTTATAACACCTACCCTTTATCATGCAAAAGGTAAATCCAACTATACACCATGCCTCTCTAAACTGCTTGTATTTCTATTCTGTTTGGGTTCTTTTTCTCCATCACTTTAGGATTGCTGCAATCTGGCTGGGCACAATTCAGGAGCCACTTGTCAAAAGAAACTAACCTTACTTTTAGAACCACACATGACTAAAAATTAGCTCCTTGGGAAAAACCCTCAGAGCCCAACTGCCACTACTGGCTTCCCACAAGCTCTCAACCTCCACACTCCTTCTCTTGAGGTCGATTGGTTGGGTCGTGTGTGCAGAGCCCAAAAAGTCCCACAATGAGCAGCTCCGTTGTCTGAAAGGGTGGGGAAAAAGCCCAATGGCATTACCACAGAGGAGCCAATCAGCTAGATATTGCTGGGGCTCCTGTGAGCCAATCATCAGCTTGCAGTCTGAAAGGGTGGGGAAACTGCTCAATGAGCATCTCCAATGAGCATCACCGCAGAGGAGCCAATTAGCTTGATGTTGCTGGGGCCGCTGTTAGCCAATCATCAGCTGGCAGTCTGAAAGTTTGTTTGGCCCCTTGGGCTGTGCCTCTCAACACCTCCCCCTCTCTGTTTAAAGAACAAGCATGTGGCTTAGGGACCATGCCTGCCTTAGGTTGTCCAATAGTACATATGGTGCTTACCCATTATCGAATGAGCTGACCTCAAGGTATCAGCCTCCAGTCTTAGATTGGTACCATTGCAATTGGATCTTACCCGTCACTAGCTACAGGTCCAGTATACAGTCACACCTGTGGAGAGGTCTTTGTACCAGCGGGGGGTGAGGTTCTTTGTCTCACCTCTGTTGGCCCCCAAATTTTAGCTGAACGACCATGACAGCAGAAGGGAGGAAGATACACCAAGCCAATTGACGGGTCCTTTTGGAAAAATTGTACCACCGATGACATCATCAGCAAAAATACCCCAACACTACCACAAGTCAATTCACCAACATATTGTTCACAATGCATGCAGGTGAGTTCACAATGCATACAGGTGATACATAGTCCAGGCAAGTTCTGCAAGCAGTTCAGTGATGGCTATTGCAGAAGCTGTAGATTGGTTTTATCTTTGTCTTTACAGGCACTGGGATGAAGATAGGAATTTTGGCAATAATGGCCAAAGAAAAATTATGTAACATTCCAGAAGGTACTAAAAGAAAACAATTTTCTTAACAATTTACATTGTCTTGAAGAGAATTATTAAATATAATGAAAAGAAATTGTGAAAGTAAACAAACAGATCTGTTAACCTCCTTTTTTGTACACATTTTA